>NW_026561959.1:0-91870 GCF_028858705.1 Grus americana
CCCGTCCAGGAGCAACCCAAGAGGCTTAGGGCCTCTTTGAGAAGCTCCTCATCGGACACGTCAAGGTCTCCTGCCAGGTCCTCCAGGGCCTGGCTGGGGAGTCATGGCTGCCCGGGGGATGTTGGGTCCGGGTGTGCCCCCACAGGAGGTGCCGTGCCGCTGGTGTTGGTCTGGGCAGGCTGCCCCTCGATGTGCTGGCAGCCTGGGTTGGACGTCGGCAACGCCAGGGGGGCTGGGGCCACCACTCTTCCCTCTGCATGGGTGCCACAGGAGTCCCCAGGCATGGGGCTGCTGCCAGGAACATCCTGACTGGTCCCCACCGCATCCAAGGAGCACCAAAGAGCCTGAGGGCCTCTTGGAGAAGCTCCTCCTCAAGAGACTTCCAAGTCTCCATCCGGGTCCCCAGGGGCTTGGTGGTGGGGGCCAGCAGTGGGGCTGCGGGGGGTGTCACGGCCCGGGGGATGTTGGTGCCCGGTGTGGCCTGCCCAGAGCTGTTGACGGTGGGCAGGCTGCCCCTGGATGTGCCGGTAGCCAGGATGGACGTCGGCAGTGCTGGGGGGGCTGGGGCCTCCGCTCTCCCCTGATAGTTTTGGGGTGTGAGGTGTGTCGGCTGTCCCTGCGGGGTCAGAGGGGCTGCCCAGGCTGGGAGGGTCCTGCAGCCCCTGGGGCCCCCCCACAGGGCAGCAGCCGGCAGAGAAGCGGTGCCATGGCGGAGCGTGGAGCTGGCCGGGGCAGGCAGGTTGGTGACCGTCCACTCGATGTGGAAGACCCGGGGGTCGAAGAAGCAGCCGCATGGAGCCCTCTGCAGAGCTGTGTGGGTGAGAGGGAGCCGTGCTGGGCCAGGGGGGTTGGGGCCCTCCAAGGACAGCCACCGAGCTGGCCCCGATGGCCGCCATCCCCCAGCTCTGTGCTGGGCACGTGGGGAGCTTGTGTCCGGGGTGCTCCGCGCGGGGTGAGCTGCTGTGCTGGTGGGACAGGTTGCAAAGCAGGGAGGAGACTGGCTTCTAGGAGGTGAAGCGGGAGAGATGGCCCCAAGCATTGGGGAAATTCTCTGGGACTTGGATTTCCTGGGCACGCATCAGCCAGGCGAGAGCAGGGACGCTTGCCTGGGCTTGCTGAAGCCCTGTGCCAAAAGTGCCCTGGGGACAGGGCTGATGGGGATGCTGGGCGTGCGCGGGGGGGGGGGGGGGAGGGGGCCGGGGATGGCGAAGGCGGCGGGGTGGCAGAGCAGCCAGGGGTGCCGTACCTGGTGGTGGTAGTGCCTGGGGGCCCTGGGGTGCCACGTGCAGTGAGGGTGGCCAGGCTGCGGGGAAGGGCTGCTGCTGGCGGGGCAGTGGGCACAGGTTGGCTGCGCCTGGAAGAGAGACAGGAGCGATGGCCGATGGTCACCTCCGCTCTTGCCCCCAAGAGTGTCCCTGGGGTGCAGGGGTCAGGGTGGGTCTGTACCTTGGAGGTAGAAGGTTTGGGGAAGGGCAAAAGTCTGGAGGAGTCGGGGTGCCGGGGGGTCCCGGGGGCCGCGCGGTGGGAGCTGCAGTGGTGGCGGCGCCATGTTGCGTTCTGGCTGTTGGCTGCTAAGGACTCTCTGCTGGCGTCTCCCAGGAGGGAATGCGGGGTGTCCGCGTGTTCCGCCCCGCCCCAACAGCCTCCCCAGCCCCTCCTGCCTGGGGAGGGAAAGGGTTCAGGGGGGGCCTTGCTGCGTTCCCAGAGCTGGCATGTCCTTGGGATTGGTGGGACTTGGTGGGACGAGTGCCACGCCTGGAGTGCTGGCATGGAGGCTGCAGGCTGTTCAGGAGGGGTAGGCAGGGCAGGCGAGGTGGAGGGGTCGCACTCTGTGGAAGGGAGAGGTTGGATGGTAGAGCCCTTCCAGTCAGCAAGGATGTGGTGGAGAGCCTCTGGGTGAGGCTGAGGGGCATGGAAAACAAAGCAGCTGTTGCAGCGGGTGTCTGCTACCGATGGCCCAGCCGGGATGCCCGCACTGCGGAGTTATTTGATAGGCCCTGAGGAGAAATCTCTGGACGAGCAGCCCTTGTCTTGATGGCAGATTTCCCAGACACCACCTGGGAAGACCATACTGCTGTGACGAGCAGGTCTTGGAAATTCCTGAAGTTAGTGGGCTGGAACTTCTTTTGTCCCAAGTACTCAGGGAGCCTACTCGGAAAGATGGAGCCTTCCTAGACTTGCTAGTTGTGAATGGGGAAGGGCTCGTTGGTGACGGGATGGCCTTGGCCAGAGTGATCCTGAAATGGTTGAGTTTAAAAGGGTCAGTGTCATGAGAAAATAGGCCGGCAGAGTTGCTACCCTGGAGTTCAAGAGCGCAAAGGTTATGCCCTTCAGGGAGGTACATAGCAGAGTGCCCTGGGAATGTCGGTTGGGAGCCGAGGAAGGGCGTGATTGTCTTGAGGCTTTGAAGGGCCTTGCAGCGAGCCCTGTCCCCGCTGGAAGGGATGCTGGTGGTGTTCAAGACAAAGGCGTTGCAGCCCTTGTCATCTTGTGTGTCCGTCCGTGTGCCCGCCAGCCCGCAAGGTGTGTCCTGCAGGGACGCGTCCTGTCCTGGCTCCCCCGCCAAAGGGCTGCTTCCCCTGGGGAAGGGGATGGGGGAGCTTCCCCCCCACCATTGCCTGCCCCACCAGCGGTGACTCGACCCTGGGGGTGGCATGGTGCCCTTCGAGACTCGCCGGCCCTGATCCGGGGCTCAGCGGGGCTTTTGCACCTCTTGGGTGCCATTTTCCCGGTGCCCCCTGTGCTCCCTCCCCCTCCCACACAGGCACGGAGCCGTTCTGGAGAAACAGCTTTTAATTGACAAAACACAAGAGAAAAGGTCCCATCAAAGCTACTCTAACCCCCCCCCCCCCCCCCAAATACACCACCCCTCCTCCCCCATCCCCCACTCCCCCCACCTCCTCCTCATCCCTGCTCGGGCTCTACTTCCCCCCCTGCCACCCCCGTGCTGCCTGCCAGAGCCCTGCGCTTGCTGGCCGGCTTTGGCAAGGCGCTCTGCCCCCCGCTTCTTGCCCCGCTTCTCGCAGACGGCAGCCTGGGACGGTGGCAGGGCCATCCCCGCAGCCCCCCACGACTCCTGGGGCTCCATCCCCATGGCGTAGAACTCTTCCATGCTCAGGATGGCGTCGGTGATCTCGGGGACGCTGGAGTCGGGGGTGAGCAGCTCCTCGGGGCAGGGAGAGCGAGGCAAAGTGGCAGTGGGGGTGGCTGTGCCGGTGCCACCAAGCTCCCCAGGCCCAGGGCTGCTGCTGAAAGCATCCTGGCTGACCCCCACCGTGTCCAGGGAGCAACCAAAGAGCCTTAGGGCCTCTTCGAGTGGCACCTCCTCGGACACGGTGAGGTCATCTGCCAGGTCCCCAAGGGCTTGGTTGTTGGGTGCAGCAGAAGGGCAGGAGGGGTCGTAGCTGCCCAGGGGGATGTTGCTGCCCAGCTGTGCCTCCGCAGTGGTGGCCGTGCCGTCGATAGTGAGCTGGGCATGCTGCTCCTCGACGTGCTGGTAGGCGGCGCTGGATGTTGGTAACACAGGGGAGGCAAGGGCCACCATGTTGTCTTCTGCGCCTGTGCCACCATGGTCCCCATGCATAGGGCTGCTGCCGGCATCCTCCTGGGTGGCCTCCACCCCGTCCAGGGAGCAACCCAAGAGGCTTAGGGCCTCTTTGAGAAGCTCCTCATCGGACACGTCAAGGTCTCCTGGCAGGTCCTCCAGGGCCTGGCTGGGGGAGTCATGGCTGCCCGGGGGGATGTTGGTGTCCGGGTGTGCCCCCACAGGAGGTGCCGTGCCGCAGGTGTTGGTCTGGGCAGGCTGCCCCTCGATGTGCTGGCAGCCAGGGTTGGACGTCGGCAACGCCAGGGGGGCTGGGGCCACCACTCTTCCCTCTGCACGGGTGCCACAGGAGTCCCCAGGCATGGGGCTGCGGCCAGGAACATCCTGACTGGTCCCCACCGCATCCAAGGAGACACCAAAGAGCCTTAGGGCCTCTTGGAGAAGCTCCTCCTCAGAGACTTCCAAGTCTCCATCCGGGTCCCCAGGGGCTTGGTGGTGGGGGCCAGCAGAGGGGCTGGGGGGTTGTCACGGCCCGGGGGGATGTTGGTGCCCGGGGTGGCCGTGCCAGAGCTGTTGATGTGGGCAGGCTGCCCCTGGATGTGCCGGTAGCCAGGGATGGACGTCGGCAGTGCTGGGGGGGCTGGGGCCTCCGCTCTCCCCTGATAGTTTTGGGGTGTGAGGTGTGTCGGCTGTCCCTGCGGGGTCAGAGGGGCTGCCCAGGCTGGGAGGGTCCTGCAGCCCCTGGGGCCCCCCCACAGGGCAGCAGCCGGCAGAGAAGCGGTGCCATGGCGGAGCGTGGAGCTGGCCGGGGCAGGCAGGTTGGTGACCGTCCACTCGATGTGGAAGACCCGGGGGTCGAAGAAGCAGCCGCATGGAGCCCTCTGCAGAGCTGTGTGGGTGAGAGGGAGCCGTGCTGGGCCAGGGGGTTGGGGCCCTCCAAGGACAGCCACCGAGCTGGCCCCGATGGCCGCCATCCCCCAGCTCTGTGCTGGGCACGTGGGGAGCTTGTGTCCGGGGTGCTCCGCGCGGGGTGAGCTGCTGTGCTGGTGGGACAGGGTTGCAAAGCAGGGAGGAGACTGGCTTCTAGGAGGTGAAGCGGGAGAGATGGCCCCAAGCATTGGGGAAATTCTCTGGGACTTGGATTTCCTGGGCACGCATCAGCCAGGCGAGAGCAGGGACGCTTGCCTGGGCTTGCTGAAGCCCTGTGCCAAAAGTGCCCTGGGGACAGGGCTGATGGGGATGCTGGGCGTGCGCGGGGGCCGGGGGTGGCGAAGGCGGCGGGGTGGCAGAGCAGCCAGGGGTGCCGTACCTGGTGGTGGTAGTGCCTGGGGGCCCTGGGGTGCCACGTGCAGTGAGGGTGGCCAGGCTGCGGGGAAGGGCTGCTGCTGGCGGGGCAGTGGGCACAGGTTGGCTGCGCCTGGAAGAGAGACAGGAGCGATGGCCGGCGGTCACCTCCGCTCTTGCCCCCAAGAGCGTCCCTGGGGTGCAGGGGTCAGGGTGGGTCTGTACCTTGGAGGTAGAAGGTTTGGGGAAGGGCAAAAGTCTGGAGGAGTCGGGGTGCCGGGGGGTCCCGGGGGCCGCGCGGTGGGAGCTGCAGTGGTGGCGGCGCCATGTTGCGTTCTGGCTGTTGGCTGCTAAGGACTCTCTGGCGTCTCCCAGGAGGGAATGCGGGGTGTCCGCGTGTTCCGCCCCGCCCCAACAGCCTCCCCAGCCCCTCCTGCCTGGGGAGGGAAAGGGTTCAGGGGGGGCCTTGCTGCGTTCCCAGAGCTGGCATGTCCTTGGGATTGGTGGGACTTGGTGGGACGAGTGCCACGCCTGGAGTGCTGGCATGGAGGCTGCAGGCTGTTCAGGAGGGGTAGGCAGGGCAGGCGAGGTGGAGGGGTCGCACTCTGTGGAAGGGAGAGGTTGGATGGTAGAGCCCTTCCAGTCAGCAAGGATGTGGTGGAGAGCCTCTGGGTGAGGCTGAGGGGCATGGAAAACAAAGCAGCTGTTGCAGCGGGTGTCTGCTACCGATGGCCCAGCCGGGATGCCCGCACTGCGGAGTTATTTGATAGGCCCTGAGGAGAAATCTCTGGACGAGCAGCCCTTGTCCTGATGGCAGATTTCCCAGCCACCACCTGGGAATACCATACTGCTGTGACAAGCAGGTCTTGGCAATTCCTGAAGTTAGTGGGCTGGAACTTCTTTTGTCCCAAGTACTCAGGGAGCCTACTCGGAAAGATGGAGCCTTCCTAGACTTGCTAGTTGTGAATGGGGAAGGGCTCGTTGGTGACGGGATGGCCTTGGCCAGAGTGATCCTGAAATGGTTGAGTTTAAAAGGGTCAGTGTCATGAGAAAATAGGCCGGCAGAGTTGCTACCCTGGAGTTCAAGAGCGCAAAGGTTATGCCCTTCAGGGAGGTACATAGCAGAGTGGCCTGGGAATGTCGGTTGGGAGCCGAGGAAGGGCGTGATTGTCTTGAGGCTTTGAAGGGCCTTGCAGCGAGCCCTGTCCCCGCTGGAAGGGATGCTGGTGGTGTTCAAGACAAAGGCGTTGCAGCCCTTGTCATCTTGTGTGTCCGTCCGTGTGCCCGCCAGCCCGCAAGGTGTGTCGTGCAGGGACGCGTCCTGTCCTGGCTCCCCCGCCAAAGGGCTGCTTCCCCTGGGGAAGGGGATGGGGGAGCTTCCCCCCCACCATTGCCTGCCCCACCAGCGGTGACTCGACCCTGGGGGTGGCATGGTGCCCTTCGAGACTCGCCGGCCCTGATCCGGGGCTCAGCGGGGCTTTTGCACCTCTTGGGTGCCATTTTCCCGGTGCCCCCTGTGCTCCCTCCCCCTCCCACACAGGCACGGAGCCGTTCTGGAGAAACAGCTTTTAATTGACAAAACACAAGAGAAAAGGTCCCATCAAAGCTACTCTAACCCCCCTCCCCCCCCCCCAAATACACCACCCCTCCTCCCCCATCCCCCACACCCCCCACCTCCTCCTCATCCCTGCTCGGGCTCTACTTCCCCCCCTGCCACCCCCGTGCTGCCTGCCAGAGCCCTGCGCTTGCTGGCCGGCTTTGGCAAGGCGCTCTGCCCCCGCTTCTTGCCCCGCTTCTCGCAGACGGCAGCCTGGGACGGTGGCAGGGCCATCCCCGCAGCCCCCCACGACTCCTGGGGCTCCATCCCCATGGCGTAGAACTCTTCCATGCTCAGGATGGCGTCGGTGATCTCGGGGACGCTGTAGTCGGGGGTGAGCAGCTCCTCGGGCAGGGAGAGCGAGGCAAAGTGGCAGTGGGGGGTGGCTGTGCCGGTGCCACCAAGCTCCCCAGGCCCAGGGCTGCTGCTGAAAGCATCCTGGCTGACCCCCACCGTGTCCAGGGAGCAACCAAAGAGCCTTAGGGCCTCTTCGAGTGGCACCTCCTCGGACACGGTGAGGTCATCTGCCAGGTCCCCAAGGGCTTGGTTGTTGGGTGCAGCAGAAGGGCAGGAGGGGTCGTAGCTGCCCAGGGGGATGTTGCTGCCCAGCTGTGCCTCCGCAGTGGTGGCCGTGCCGTCGATAGTGAGCTGGGCAGGCTGCTCCTCGACGTGCTGGTAGGCGGCGCTGGATGTTGGTAACACAGGGGAGGCAAGGGCCACCATGTTGTCTTCTGCGCCTGTGCCACCATGGTCCCCATGCATAGGGCTGCTGCCGGCATCCTCCTGGGTGGCCTCCACCCCGTCCAGGGAGCAACCCAAGAGGCTTAGGGCCTCTTTGAGAAGCTCCTCATCGGACACCTCAAGGTCTCCTGGCAGGTCCTCCAGGGCCTGGCTGGGGGAGTCATGGCTGCCCGGGGGGATGTTGGTGTCCGGGTGTGCCCCCACAGGAGGTGCCGTGCCGCAGGTGTTGGTCTGGGCAGGCTGCCCCTCGATGTGCTGGCAGCCAGGGTTGGACGTCGGCAACGCCAGGGGGGCTGGGGCCACCACTCTTCCCTCTGCACGGGTGCCACAGGAGTCCCCAGGCATGGGGCTGCTGCCAGGAACATCCTGACTGGTCCCCACCGCATCCAAGGAGACACCAAAGAGCCTTAGGGCCTCTTGGAGAAGCTCCTCCTCAGAGACTTCCAAGTCTCCATCCGGGTCCCCAGGGGCTTGGTGGTGGGGGCCAGCAGTGGGGCTGCGGGGGGTGTCACGGCCCGGGGGGATGTTGGTGCCCGGGGTGGCCGTGCCAGAGCTGTTGATGTGGGCAGGCTGCCCCTGGATGTGCCGGTAGCCAGGGATGGACGTCGGCAGTGCTGGGGGGGCTGGGGCCTCCGCTCTCCCCTGATAGTTTTGGGGTGTGAGGTGTGTCGGCTGTCCCTGCGGGGTCAGAGGGGCTGCCCAGGCTGGGAGGGTCCTGCAGCCCCTGGGGCCCCCCCACAGGGCAGCAGCCGGCAGAGAAGCGGTGCCATGGCGGAGCGTGGAGCTGGCCGGGGCAGGCAGGTTGGTGACCGTCCACTCGATGTGGAAGACCCGGGGGTCGAAGAAGCAGCCGCATGGAGCCCTCTGCAGAGCTGTGTGGGTGAGAGGGAGCCGTGCTGGGCCAGGGGGTTGGGGCCCTCCAAGGACAGCCACCGAGCTGGCCCCGATGGCCGCCATCCCCCAGCTCTGTGCTGGGCACGTGGGGAGCTTGTGTCCGGGGTGCTCCGCGCGGGGTGAGCTGCTGTGCTGGTGGGACAGGGTTGCAAAGCAGGGAGGAGACTGGCTTCTAGGAGGTGAAGCGGGAGAGATGGCCCCAAGCATTGGGGAAATTCTCTGGGACTTGGATTTCCTGGGCACGCATCAGCCAGGCGAGAGCAGGGACGCTTGCCTGGGCTTGCTGAAGCCCTGTGCCAAAAGTGCCCTGGGGACAGGGCTGATGGGGATGCTGGGCGTGCGCGGGGGCCGGGGATGGCGAAGGCGGCGGGGTGGCAGAGCAGCCAGGGGTGCCGTACCTGGTGGTGGTAGTGCCTGGGGGCCCTGGGGTGCCACGTGCAGTGAGGGTGGCCAGGCTGCGGGGAAGGGCTGCTGCTGGCGGGGCAGTGGGCACAGGTTGGCTGCGCCTGGAAGAGAGACAGGAGCGATGGCCGGCGGTCACCTCCGCTCTTGCCCCCAAGAGCGTCCCCGGGCTGCAGGGGTCAGGGTGGGTCTGTACCTTGGAGGTAGAAGGTTTGGGGAAGGGCAAAAGTCTGGAGGAGTCGGGGTGCCGGGGGGTCCCGGGGGCCGCGCGGTGGGAGCTGCAGTGGTGGCGGCGCCATGTTGCGTTCTGGCTGTTGGCTGCTAAGGACTCTCTGGCGTCTCCCAGGAGGGAATGCGGGGTGTCCGCGTGTTCCGCCCCGCCCCAACAGCCTCCCCAGCCCCTCCTGCCTGGGGAGGGAAAGGGTTCAGGGGGGGCCTTGCTGCGTTCCCAGAGCTGGCATGTCCTTGGGATTGGTGGGACTTGGTGGGACGAGTGCCACGCCTGGAGTGCTGGCATGGAGGCTGCAGGCTGTTCAGGAGGGGTAGGCAGGGCAGGCGAGGTGGAGGGGTCGCACTCTGTGGAAGGGAGAGGTTGGATGGTAGAGCCCTTCCAGTCAGCAAGGATGTGGTGGAGAGCCTCTGGGTGAGGCTGAGGGGCATGGAAAACAAAGCAGCTGTTGCAGCGGGTGTCTGCTACCGATGGCCCAGCCGGGATGCCCGCACTGCGGAGTTATTTGATAGGCCCTGAGGAGAAATCTCTGGACGAGCAGCCCTTGTCCTGATGGCAGATTTCCCAGCCACCACCTGGGAATACCATACTGCTGTGACAAGCAGGTCTTGGCAATTCCTGAAGTTAGTGGGCTGGAACTTCTTTTGTCCCAAGTACTCAGGGAGCCTACTCGGAAAGATGGAGCCTTCCTAGACTTGCTAGTTGTGAATGGGGAAGGGCTCGTTGGTGACGGGATGGCCTTGGCCAGAGTGATCCTGAAATGGTTGAGTTTAAAAGGGTCAGTGTCATGAGAAAATAGGCCGGCAGTGTTGCTACCCTGGAGTTCAAGAGTGCAAAGGTTAAGCCCTTCAGGGAGGTACATAGCAGAGTGCCCTGGGAATATCGGTTGGGAGCCGAGGAAGGGCGTGATTGTCTTGAGGCTTTGAAGGGCCTTGCAGCGAGCCCTGTCCCCGCTGGAAGGGATGCTGGTGGTGTTCAAGACAAAGGCGTTGCAGCCCTTGTCATCTTGTGTGTCCGTCCGTGTGCCCGCCAGCCCGCAAGGTGTGTCCTGCAGGGACGCGTCCTGTCCTGGCTCCCCCGCCAAAGGGCTGCTTCCCCTGGGGAAGGGGATGGGGGAGCTTCCCCCCCACCATTGCCTGCCCCACCAGCGGTGACTCGACCCTGGGGGTGGCATGGTGCCCTTCGAGACTCGCCGGCCCTGATCCGGGGCTCAGCGGGGCTTTTGCACCTCTTGGGTGCCATTTTCCCGGTGCCCCCTGTGCTCCCTCCCCCTCCCACACAGGCACGGAGCCGTTCTGGAGAAACAGCTTTTAATTGACAAAACACAAAAGGAAAGGTCCCATCAAAGCTACTCTAACCCCCCTCCCCCCCCCCCAAATACACCACCCCTCCTCCCCCATCCCCCACTCCCCCCACCTCCTCCTCATCCCTGCTCGGGCTCTACTTCCCCCCCTGCCACCCCCGTGCTGCCTGCCAGAGCCCTGCGCTTGCTGGCCGGCTTTGGCAAGGCGCTCTGCCCCCGCTTCTTGCCCCGCTTCTCGCAGACGGCAGCCTGGGACGGTGGCAGGGCCATCCCCGCAGCCCCCCACGACTCCTGGGGCTCCATCCCCATGGCGTAGAACTCTTCCATGCTCAGGATGGCGTCGGTGATCTCGGGGACGCTGTAGTCGGGGGTGAGCAGCTCCTCGGGCAGGGAGAGCGAGGCAAAGTGGCAGTGGGGGGTGGCTGTGCCGGTGCCACCAAGCTCCCCAGGCCCAGGGCTGCTGCTGAAAGCATCCTGGCTGACCCCCACCGTGTCCAGGGAGCAACCAAAGAGCCTTAGGGCCTCTTCGAGTGGCACCTCCTCGGACACGGTGAGGTCATCTGCCAGGTCCCCAAGGGCTTGGTTGTTGGGTGCAGCAGAAGGGCAGGAGGGGTCGTAGCTGCCCAGGGGGATGTTGCTGCCCAGCTGTGCCTCCGCAGTGGTGGCCGTGCCGTCGATAGTGAGCTGGGCAGGCTGCTCCTCGACGTGCTGGTAGGCGGCGCTGGATGTTGGTAACACAGGGGAGGCAAGGGCCACCATGTTCTCTTCTGCGCCTGTGCCACCATGGTCCCCATGCATAGGGCTGCTGCCGGCATCCTCCTGGGTGGCCTCCACCCCGTCCAGGGAGCAACCCAAGAGGCTTAGGGCCTCTTTGAGAAGCTCCTCATCGGACACCTCAAGGTCTCCTGGCAGGTCCTCCAGGGCCTGGCTGGGGGAGTCATGGCTGCCCGGGGGGATGTTGGTGTCCGGGTGTGCCCCCACAGGAGGTGCTGTGCCGCAGGTGTTGGTCTGGGCAGGCTGCCCCTCGATGTGCTGGCAGCCAGGGTTGGACGTCGGCAACGCCAGGGGGGCTGGGGCCACCACTCTTCCCTCTGCACGGGTGCCACAGGAGTCCCCAGGCATGGGGCTGCTGCCAGGAACATCCTGACTGGTCCCCACCGCATCCAAGGAGACACCAAAGAGCCTTAGGGCCTCTTGGAGAAGCTCCTCCTCAGAGACTTCCAAGTCTCCATCCGGGTCCCCAGGGGCTTGGTGGTGGGGGCCAGCAGTGGGGCTGCGGGGGGTGTCACGGCCCGGGGGGATGTTGGTGCCCGGGGTGGCCGTGCCAGAGCTGTTGATGTGGGCAGGCTGCGCCTGGATGTGCCGGTAGCCAGGGATGGACGTCGGCAGTGCTGGGGGGGCTGGGGCCTCCGCTCTCCCCTGATAGTTTTGGGGTGTGAGGTGTGTCGGCTGTCCCTGCGGGGTCAGAGGGGCTGCCCAGGCTGGGAGGGTCCTGCAGCCCCTGGGGCCCCCCCACAGGGCAGCAGCCGGCAGAGAAGCGGTGCCATGGCGGAGCGTGGAGCTGGCCGGGGCAGGCAGGTTGGTGACCGTCCACTCGATGTGGAAGACCCGGGGGTCGAAGAAGCAGCCGCATGGAGCCCTCTGCAGAGCTGTGTGGGTGAGAGGGAGCCGTGCTGGGCCAGGGGGTTGGGGCCCTCCAAGGACAGCCACCGAGCTGGCCCCGATGGCCGCCATCCCCCAGCTCTGTGCTGGGCACGTGGGGAGCTTGTGTCCGGGGTGCTCCGCGCGGGGTGAGCTGCTGTGCTGGTGGGACAGGGTTGCAAAGCAGGGAGGAGACTGGCTTCTAGGAGGTGAAGCGGGAGAGATGGCCCCAAGCATTGGGGAAATTCTCTGGGACTTGGATTTCCTGGGCACGCATCAGCCAGGCGAGAGCAGGGACGCTTGCCTGGGCTTGCTGAAGCCCTGTGCCAAAAGTGCCCTGGGGACAGGGCTGATGGGGATGCTGGGCGTGCGCGGGGGCCGGGGATGGCGAAGGCGGCGGGGTGGCAGAGCAGCCAGGGGTGCCGTACCTGGTGGTGGTAGTGCCTGGGGGCCCTGGGGTGCCACGTGCAGTGAGGGTGGCCAGGCTGCGGGGAAGGGCTGCTGCTGGCGGGGCAGTGGGCACAGGTTGGCTGCGCCTGGAAGAGAGACAGGAGCGATGGCCGGCGGTCACCTCCGCTCTTGCCCCCAAGAGCGTCCCCGGGCTGCAGGGGTCAGGGTGGGTCTGTACCTTGGAGGTAGAAGGTTTGGGGAAGGGCAAAAGTCTGGAGGAGTCGGGGTGCCGGGGGGTCCCGGGGGCCGCGCGGTGGGAGCTGCAGTGGTGGCGGCGCCATGTTGCGTTCTGGCTGTTGGCTGCTAAGGACTCTCTGGCGTCTCCCAGGAGGGAATGCGGGGTGTCCGCGTGTTCCGCCCCGCCCCAACAGCCTCCCCAGCCCCTCCTGCCTGGGGAGGGAAAGGGTTCAGGGGGGGCCTTGCTGCGTTCCCAGAGCTGGCATGTCCTTGGGATTGGTGGGACTTGGTGGGACGAGTGCCACGCCTGGAGTGCTGGCATGGAGGCTGCAGGCTGTTCAGGAGGGGTAGGCAGGGCAGGCGAGGTGGAGGGGTCGCACTCTGTGGAAGGGAGAGGTTGGATGGTAGAGCCCTTCCAGTCAGCAAGGATGTGGTGGAGAGCCTCTGGGTGAGGCTGAGGGGCATGGAAAACAAAGCAGCTGTTGCAGCGGGTGTCTGCTACCGATGGCCCAGCCGGGATGCCCGCACTGCGGAGTTATTTGATAGGCCCTGAGGAGAAATCTCTGGACGAGCAGCCCTTGTCCTGATGGCAGATTTCCCAGCCACCACCTGGGAATACCATACTGCTGTGACAAGCAGGTCTTGGCAATTCCTGAAGTTAGTGGGCTGGAACTTCTTTTGTCCCAAGTACTCAGGGAGCCTACTCGGAAAGATGGAGCCTTCCTAGACTTGCTAGTTGTGAATGGGGAAGGGCTCGTTGGTGACGGGATGGCCTTGGCCAGAGTGATCCTGAAATGGTTGAGTTTAAAAGGGTCAGTGTCATGAGAAAATAGGCCGGCAGTGTTGCTACCCTGGAGTTCAAGAGTGCAAAGGTTAAGCCCTTCAGGGAGGTACATAGCAGAGTGCCCTGGGAATGTCGGTTGGGAGCCGAGGAAGGGCGTGATTGTCTTGAGGCTTTGAAGGGCCTTGCAGCGAGCCCTGTCCCCGCTGGAAGGGATGCTGGTGGTGTTCAAGACAAAGGCGTTGCAGCCCTTGTCATCTTGTGTGTCCGTCCGTGTGCCCGCCAGCCCGCAAGGTGTGTCCTGCAGGGACGCGTCCTGTCCTGGCTCCCCCGCCAAAGGGCTGCTTCCCCTGGGGAAGGGGATGGGGGAGCTTCCCCCCCACCATTGCCTGCCCCACCAGCGGTGACTCGACCCTGGGGGTGGCATGGTGCCCTTCGAGACTCGCCGGCCCTGATCCGGGGCTCAGCGGGGCTTTTGCACCTCTTGGGTGCCATTTTCCCGGTGCCCCCTGTGCTCCCTCCCCCTCCCACACAGGCACGGAGCCGTTCTGGAGAAACAGCTTTTAATTGACAAAACACAAGAGAAAAGGTCCCATCAAAGCTACTCTAACCCCCCTCCCCCCCCCCCAAATACACCACCCCTCCTCCCCCATCCCCCACTCCCCCCACCTCCTCCTCATCCCTGCTCGGGCTCTACTTCCCCCCCTGCCACCCCCGTGCTGCCTGCCAGAGCCCTGCGCTTGCTGGCCGGCTTTGGCAAGGCGCTCTGCCCCCGCTTCTTGCCCCGCTTCTCGCAGACGGCAGCCTGGGACGGTGGCAGGGCCATCCCCGCAGCCCCCCACGACTCCTGGGGCTCCATCCCCATGGCGTAGAACTCTTCCATGCTCAGGATGGCGTCGGTGATCTCGGGGACGCTGTAGTCGGGGGTGAGCAGCTCCTCGGGCAGGGAGAGCGAGGCAAAGTGGCAGTGGGGGGTGGCTGTGCCGGTGCCACCAAGCTCCCCAGGCCCAGGGCTGCTGCTGAAAGCATCCTGGCTGACCCCCACCGTGTCCAGGGAGCAACCAAAGAGCCTTAGGGCCTCTTCGAGTGGCACCTCCTCGGACACGGTGAGGTCATCTGCCAGGTCCCCAAGGGCGGGGTTGTTGGGTGCAGCAGAAGGGCAGGAGGGGTCGTAGCTGCCCAGGGGGATGTTGCTGCCCAGCTGTGCCTCCGCAGTGGTGGCCGTGCCGTCGATAGTGAGCTGGGCAGGCTGCTCCTCGACGTGCTGGTAGGCGGCGCTGGATGTTGGTAACACAGGGGAGGCAAGGGCCACCATGTTGTCTTCTGCGCCTGTGCCACCATGGTCCCCATGCATAGGGCTGCTGCCGGCATCCTCCTGGGTGGCCTCCACCCCATCCAGGGAGCAACCCAAGAGGCTTAGGGCCTCTTTGAGAAGCTCCTCATCGGACACCTCAAGGTCTCCTGCCAGGTCCTCCAGGGCCTGGCTGGGGGAGTCATGGCTGCCCGGGGGGATGTTGGTGTCCGGGTGTGCCCCCACAGGAGGTGCCGTGCCGCAGGTGTTGGTCTGGGCAGGCTGCCCCTCGATGTGCTGGCAGCCAGGGTTGGACGTCGGCAACACCAGGGGGGCTGGGGCCACCACTCTTCCCTCTGCACGGGTGCCACAGGAGTCCCCAGGCATGGGGCTGCTGCCAGGAACATCCTGACTGGTCCCCACCGCATCCAAGGAGACACCAAAGAGCCTTAGGGCCTCTTGGAGAAGCTCCTCCTCAGAGACTTCCAAGTCTCCATCCGGGTCCCCAGGGGCTTGGTGGTGGGGGCCAGCAGTGGGGCTGCGGGGGGTGTCACGGCCCGGGGGGATGTTGGTGCCCGGGGTGGCCGTGCCAGAGCTGTTGATGTGGGCAGGCTGCCCCTGGATGTGCCGGTAGCCAGGGATGGACGTCGGCAGTGCTGGGGGGGCTGGGGCCTCCGCTCTCCCCTGATAGTTTTGGGGTGTGAGGTGTGTCGGCTGTCCCTGCGGGGTCAGAGGGGCTGCCCAGGCTGGGAGGGTCCTGCAGCCCCTGGGGCCCCCCCACAGGGCAGCAGCCGGCAGAGAAGCGGTGCCATGGCGGAGCGTGGAGCTGGCCGGGGCAGGCAGGTTGGTGACCGTCCACTCGATGTGGAAGACCCGGGGGTCGAAGAAGCAGCCGCATGGAGCCCTCTGCAGAGCTGTGTGGGTGAGAGGGAGCCGTGCTGGGCCAGGGGGTTGGGGCCCTCCAAGGACAGCCACCGAGCTGGCCCCGATGGCCGCCATCCCCCAGCTCTGTGCTGGGCACGTGGGGAGCTTGTGTCCGGGGTGCTCCGCGCGGGGTGAGCTGCTGTGCTGGTGGGACAGGCTTGCAAAGCAGGGAGGAGACTGGCTTCTAGGAGGTGAAGCGGGAGAGATGGCCCCAAGCATTGGGGAAATTCTCTGGGACTTGGATTTCCTGGGCCCGCATCAGCCAGGCGAGAGCAGGGACGCTTGCCTGGGCTTGCTGAAGCCCTGTGCCAAAAGTGCCCTGGGGACAGGGCTGATGGGGATGCTGGGCGTGCGCGGGGGCCGGGGATGGCGAAGGCGGCGGGGTGGCAGAGCAGCCAGGGGTGCCGTACCTGGTGGTGGTAGTGGCTGGGGGCCCTGGGGTGCCACGTGCAGTGAGGGTGGCCAGGCTGCGGGGAAGGGCTGCTGCTGGCGGGGCAGTGGGCACAGGTTGGCTGCGCCTGGAAGAGAGACAGGAGCGATGGCCGGCGGTCACCTCCGCTCTTGCCCCCAAGAGCGTCCCCGGGCTGCAGGGGTCAGGGTGGGTCTGTACCTTGGAGGTAGAAGGTTTGGGGAAGGGCAAAAGTCTGGAGGAGTCGGGGTGCCGGGGGGTCCCGGGGGCCGCGCGGTGGGAGCTGCAGTGGTGGCGGCGCCATGTTGCGTTCTGGCTGTTGGCTGCTAAGGACTCTCTGGCGTCTCCCAGGAGGGAATGCGGGGTGTCCGCGTGTTCCGCCCCGCCCCAACAGCCTCCCCAGCCCCTCCTGCCTGGGGAGGGAAAGGGTTCAGGGGGGGCCTTGCTGCGTTCCCAGAGCTGGCATGTCCTTGGGATTGGTGGGACTTGGTGGGACGAGTGCCACGCCTGGAGTGCTGGCATGGAGGCTGCAGGCTGTTCAGGAGGGGTAGGCAGGGCAGGCGAGGTGGAGGGGTCGCACTCTGTGGAAGGGAGAGGTTGGATGGTAGAGCCCTTCCAGTCAGCAAGGATGTGGTGGAGAGCCTCTGGGTGAGGCTGAGGGGCATGGAAAACAAAGCAGCTGTTGCAGCGGGTGTCTGCTACCGATGGCCCAGCCGGGATGCCCGCACTGCGGAGTTATTTGATAGGCCCTGAGGAGAAATCTCTGGACGAGCAGCCCTTGTCCTGATGGCAGATTTCCCAGCCACCACCTGGGAATACCATACTGCTGTGACAAGCAGGTCTTGGCAATTCCTGAAGTTAGTGGGCTGGAACTTCTTTTGTCCCAAGTACTCAGGGAGCCTACTCGGAAAGATGGAGCCTTCCTAGACTTGCTAGTTGTGAATGGGGAAGGGCTCGTTGGTGACGGGATGGCCTTGGCCAGAGTGATCCTGAAATGGTTGAGTTTAAAAGGGTCAGTGTCATGAGAAAATAGGCCGGCAGAGTTGCTACCCTGGAGTTCAAGAGCGCAAAGGTTAAGCCCTTCAGGGGGGTACATAGCAGAGTGCCCTGGGAATGTCGGTTGGGAGCCGAGGAAGGGCGTGATTGTCTTGAGGCTTTGAAGGGCCTTGCAGCGAGCCCTGTCCCCGCTGGAAGGGATGCTGGTGGTGTTCAAGACAAAGGCGTTGCAGCCCTTGTCATCTTGTGTGTCCGTCCGTGTGCCCGCCAGCCCGCAAGGTGTGTCCTGCAGGGACGCGTCCTGTCCTGGCTCCCCCGCCAAAGGGCTGCTTCCCCTGGGGAAGGGGATGGGGGAGCTTCCCCCCCACCATTGCCTGCCCCACCAGCGGTGACTCGACCCTGGGGGTGGCATGGTGCCCTTCGAGACTCGCCGGCCCTGATCCGGGGCTCAGCGGGGCTTTTGCACCTCTTGGGTGCCATTTTCCCGGTGCCCCCTGTGCTCCCTCCCCCTCCCACACAGGCACGGAGCCGTTCTGGAGAAACAGCTTTTAATTGACAAAACACAAAAGGAAAGGTCCCATCAAAGCTACTCTAACCCCCCTCCCCCCCCCCCAAATACACCACCCCTCCTCCCCCATCCCCCACTCCCCCCACCTCCTCCTCATCCCTGCTCGGGCTCTACTTCCCCCCCTGCCACCCCCGTGCTGCCTGCCAGAGCCCTGCGCTTGCTGTCCGGCTTTGGCAAGGCGCTCTGCCCCCGCTTCTTGCCCCGCTTCTCGCAGACGGCAGCCTGGGACGGTGGCAGGGCCATCCCCGCAGCCCCCCACGACTCCTGGGGCTCCATCCCCATGGCGTAGAACTCTTCCATGCTCAGGATGGCGTCGGTGATCTCGGGGACGCTGTAGTCGGGGGTGAGCAGCTCCTCGGGCAGGGAGAGCGAGGCAAAGTGGCAGTGGGGGGTGGCTGTGCCGGTGCCACCAAGCTCCCCAGGCCCAGGGCTGCTGCTGAAAGCATCCTGGCTGACCCCCACCGTGTCCAGGGAGCAACCAAAGAGCCTTAGGGCCTCTTCGAGTGGCACCTCCTCGGACACGGTGAGGTCATCTGCCAGGTCCCCAAGGGCTTGGTTGTTGGGTGCAGCAGAAGGGCAGGAGGGGTCGTAGCTGCCCAGGGGGATGTTGCTGCCCAGCTGTGCCTCCGCAGTGGTGGCCGTGCCGTCGATAGTGAGCTGGGCAGGCTGCTCCTCGACGTGCTGGTAGGCGGCGCTGGATGTTGGTAACACAGGGGAGGCAAGGGCCACCATGTTGTCTTCTGCGCCTGTGCCACCATGGTCCCCATGCATAGGGCTGCTGCCGGCATCCTCCTGGGTGGCCTCCACCCCATCCAGGGAGCAACCCAAGAGGCTTAGGGCCTCTTTGAGAAGCTCCTCATCGGACACCTCAAGGTCTCCTGCCAGGTCCTCCAGGGCCTGGCTGGGGGAGTCATGGCTGCCCGGGGGGATGTTGGTGTCCGGGTGTGCCCCCACAGGAGGTGCCGTGCCGCAGGTGTTGGTCTGGGCAGGCTGCCCCTCGATGTGCTGGCAGCCAGGGTTGGACGTCGGCAACAGCAGGGGGGCTGGGGCCACCACTCTTCCCTCTGCACGGGTGCCACAGGAGTCCCCAGGCATGGGGCTGCTGCCAGGAACATCCTGACTGGTCCCCACCGCATCCAAGGAGACACCAAAGAGCCTGAGGGCCTCTTGGAGAAGCTCCTCCTCAGAGACTTCCAAGTCTCCATCCGGGTCCCCAGGGGCTTGGTGGTGGGGGCCAGCAGTGGGGCTGCGGGGGGTGTCACGGCCCGGGGGGATGTTGGTGCCCGGGGTGGCCGTGCCAGAGCTGTTGATGTGGGCAGGCTGTGCCTGGATGTGCCGGTAGCCAGGGATGGACGTCGGCAGTGCTGGGGGGGCTGGGGCCTCCGCTCTCCCCTGATAGTTTTGGGGTGTGAGGTGTGTCGGCTGTCCCTGCGGGGTCAGAGGGGCTGCCCAGGCTGGGAGGGTCCTGCAGCCCCTGGGGCCCCCCCACAGGGCAGCAGCCGGCAGAGAAGCGGTGCCATGGCGGAGCGTGGAGCTGGCCGGGGCAGGCAGGTTGGTGACCGTCCACTCGATGTGGAAGACCCGGGGGTCGAAGAAGCAGCCGCATGGAGCCCTCTGCAGAGCTGTGTGGGTGAGAGGGAGCCGTGCTGGGCCAGGGGGTTGGGGCCCTCCAAGGACAGCCACCGAGCTGGCCCCGATGGCCGCCATCCCCCAGCTCTGTGCTGGGCACGTGGGGAGCTTGTGTCCGGGGTGCTCCGCGCGGGGTGAGCTGCTGTGCTGGTGGGACAGGGTTGCAAAGCAGGGAGGAGACTGGCTTCTAGGAGGTGAAGCGGGAGAGATGGCCCCAAGCATTGGGGAAATTCTCTGGGACTTGGATTTCCTGGGCACGCATCAGCCAGGCGAGAGCAGGGACGCTTGCCTGGGCTTGCTGAAGCCCTGTGCCAAAAGTGCCCTGGGGACAGGGCTGATGGGGATGCTGGGCATGCGCGGGAGCCGGGGATGGCGAAGGCGGCGGGGTGGCAGAGCAGCCAGGGGTGCCGTACCTGGTGGTGGTAGTGCCTGGGGGCCCTGGGGTGCCACGTGCAGTGAGGGTGGCCAGGCTGCGGGGAAGGGCTGCTGCTGGCGGGGCAGTGGGCACAGGTTGGCTGCGCCTGGAAGAGAGACAGGAGCGATGGCCGGCGGTCACCTCCGCTCTTGCCCCCAAGAGCGTCCCCGGGCTGCAGGGGTCAGGGTGGGTCTGTACCTTGGAGGTAGAAGGTTTGGGGAAGGGCAAAAGTCTGGAGGAGTCGGGGTGCCGGGGGGTCCCGGGGGCCGCGCGGTGGGAGCTGCAGTGGTGGCGGCGCCATGTTGCGTTCTGGCTGTTGGCTGCTAAGGACTCTCTGGCGTCTCCCAGGAGGGAATGCGGGGTCTCCGCGTGTTCCGCCCCGCCCCAACAGCCTCCCCAGCCCCTCCTGCCTGGGGAGGGAAAGGGTTCAGGGGGGGCCTTGCTGCGTTCCCAGAGCTGGCATGTCCTTGGGATTGGTGGGACTTGGTGGGACGAGTGCCACGCCTGGAGTGCTGGCATGGAGGCTGCAGGCTGTTCAGGAGGGGTAGGCAGGGCAGGCGAGGTGGAGGGGTCGCACTCTGTGGAAGGGAGAGGTTGGATGGTAGAGCCCTTCCAGTCAGCAAGGATGTGGTGGAGAGCCTCTGGGTGAGGCTGAGGGGCATGGAAAACAAAGCAGCTGTTGCAGCGGGTGTCTGCTACCGATGGCCCAGCCGGGATGCCCGCACTGCGGAGTTATTTGATAGGCCCTGAGGAGAAATCTCTGGACGAGCAGCCCTTGTCCTGATGGCAGATTTCGACTTCCCAGACATCCGCTTGTTGTCCAAACAGCGGATTCATTACGCGGTGTACACTAAGCCACTTCTCACACACATAGGAGATATATTGCTTTTTATTCAGGCCTGGGTGCTCAGTGGATTTCCACAAATCAAGCACACCTAATGCCCGTTCTCTCTCATATTTCTCTACAAACCTTCCAAATTAGGAGACTCCCAGTTACAACGATTGGTTCATATTTCTTTTGGTAGTATGCAAACTAGAAGGCATGCTCGGTTCTTTTCTCGGCCTTTATCTTTGGGTAGGTGGCATAATTTGGGTAGGGGGCTCATGGGTCGGTGGTTGCGGAGACCCTGGCCCAAATTACCTTTCCCCTAGTTTCTCAATGCTTCTGGCACTCCCCAATGGTTCTTCAGGGTCTGTTGATCAGACTAACGATGTATCGGGGTTATGCTTCTACCTCTTGACAAGCACGTCTTCCTTGACACCTTGTCTGGGTAAATAGGAACTGACATAATGGTAGCACTGGACAATGGCCATCCTCAGGAGTCCCTAGCCGCTATTTACAAAACTCTCTGTGACATCCTGAACGGTGAAAAACTATCTGGAACATTCTTAACCATGGAACTATGAAAAACAATTTGTAACTTTTTGGCTGCAGATTCAGGATTAACTTTCAACCTCGATGAAGGATATCCTGGTCCGACTCAAAGCACGTGATGAAACTGTGAAAAAATCAAGGTGTGGAAGGATTTTTTACCGTGTAAAATCGTCTTATAAGCAGCGCACTCTGTTGCCCTGTGGATAGTATCATGTCATCGCCGGCACGACTGGTAATTTTCCGTTTCTTTCCTAGTACAAGGATGCATTTATGGAGGCAAATCCAGGGGTGCAGGTGGTGCCCCACAACGAAGCAACCTGTGGAACCCCAGACATCGCCTGTTACAAAGAGGAAAAAGCAGGCTCTGCAAAAGAGTTACCAAGCCTGAGGAAAGGGGCCAAAAGTGAAGCAATGGCACAGCATAACTTTGGGATGGCAGGTGAGATTTCCATCCCTGTTCCTCAAAGGGAACAGCCTCGTTTTGTTTGAGGGTGCGGTGTTGGAATCAAAGCGCAAGGCCAGTTTTCTTTACTGCAGACTGCGCTGTAGTGCAAATAGCTTTCGTGTCCCACATGGAGTTGCCAGGTGCGGTGGGTTGACCCTGGCTGGGGGCCAGGTGCCCACCAGAGCCGCTTTATTACTCCCCTCGTTCACCAGACAGGGGAAAAAAGGTATAACAAAAAGCTTCTGGGTCGAGATAAGGACAGGGAGTTTCTTAAGTCTTCTCCCTCCTCTCTCCGGCTGCAAAAGCTCCCTTTCTAACTGTTTTTTTTCCTTCTTAACTATGGTATCACAGAGGCGCTGATTGGCTTGGCCTTGGCCAGCGGCGGGTCCGTCTTGGAGCTGGCTGGCATTGGCTCTATCAGACACAGGGGAAGCTTCTGGCAGCTTCTCACAGAAGCCACCCCTGTAGCCCCCCCCGCTCCCAAAACCTTGCCACGCAAATCCAACACACTGTGCAATAAAGTTTAAAGGGCTTAGAATAGTCTGGAAGCCCCAAAGCTGGAGCTCGCGTTAATGCTCCCTTTAATGCACAAAAGGCTTTTTCTCGTTCAGGACCCCAAGCTATGGGTTCCCCCTCCTCATTTTTCATTGCCTCATTAAGAGGTTTCGCTATGTCACTAAATCCAGGAATCCACGGCCTACAAAATCCCACTTGTCCTAAAAATCCCCTTAATTGTTTCTTTGTTACTGGTCTGGGAATTTCTTGTCTAGCTCTTACCCGTTCTGGATCTACTTCTCTCCCTCCCTGGTTTAAGAATAAACCCCAGATCCTTCTTTACCTGGTGTTGACAGAGTTGCAGTTTGGATAGAGATGCACGGTGACCCTTGTTTGCAAGTTGGCTGCACAGATATTCAATATCCCGCGTACAAGCTTCAGCCCTATGGCTTGCTAGTAACAGATCATCGACATCCTGAATCAAGACAGAACCGCCAGGAAATTTTAAATCTCTTCGATGGTTTCTGAGAACTTGAGAAAAAAATAGTTGGTGAACTAGTGAACCCTTGTGGCAAGTGTGTCCAAGTCAACTGTTTCCCTTGCCAAGTAAAAGCAAAAATGGATTGACTTTCTTCAGCAATGGGTATGCTAAAACCTGCTCCTGTTAAATCCAAACCAGTAACATATTGTGCCCATACGATACAGGTGTTTGGGTAAGAATGAAACTGGGGTCAGGGACAAGAGGGTGTGGGGAAATTACATGCTCATTTACTGCGCGGAGATCTCGAACAAATCTGTCTTGCGGATCCCCATCCTTATCTAATCGAAGTTTACTTACTGGCAAGATTGGAGTCTTAGATGGACTTTGGCATTCCTTGAGTATTCCTTTTTCTAAGAAAACTGCAATCCGTTTCTGAGTACTCGGAATAGCCTCATCTGCAATCGGGTACTGTTTCATTGATGGAGGTGACCCTCCTTTTGTGTTCATTATTACCGGTTCTGCGGCTAACGATAATCCTATCTCATCACCAGAGCTGCTCCACAGTTCCCGGGGAAGTGCTTCAAGTCCTTTTGGGATTTTAAAAGCCGACCAAATTCCTGCAAAAGATCACGTCCTAGCAAAGACACAGGTGAATCTGGAGGTACCACAAATCTTCCCCATACCCTTTTTTCTGCAATGATCATTGGAAGTGGCGTCGAAATAGATTTTATTTCTTGTCCAACAACCCCTCTTATAAGTACCTTTTCTTTAGAAATCCATGTTTGTGGGAGTGCATCATTCAAAAGGGACAAGGTTGCTCCTGTGTCTACTAAAAATTCAACAAAAAGTCCGTTTAGCTTTGCAGTAATTTGTCCGTACTCGTTTACCTTCACTCCTGCATTCGACATCTTCGCAGTCCTTCGGCAAGCATGGAGTTCAGCTTATTATTTTTCTGTTGTGAGAGAGGGCACGGTGGATACGGTGGATTTGATCCTCGTCCAGCACTTCCTGGGCGGAGTGGGCACTCCCGCTGGGCATGTCCTATCTTCCCGCAAGAAAAACACTCTAAAAGGTTGGGATTAGATTGGTTAGGGAAAGGAGGAAAGGGAGCCCTTTCCATCAGTCTTTTTCCCGTCAGTTGTGGCTAAATTCCAGTTGGGGTCCTCAGTGGGCCAGGGATTTAATCCTTGACCTCTCTGAGCAATTTCTCAGTCCTTTAGAAGAATTTTCTCTCCCTCATCCATCTGGAATAGTTCTCTCAGCAAAGTTTTCATGTCACTCCAGTTAGGTGTGTAATCAGTGACTATTCCAGCTAGCATTTGTGCACATCCATCTGCATTGTCTCTTAATCTTGGCATTTTACTTTGCCACATGATCAAGTCACCTTGTTTCCAAGGTTTGTGGCGCATCACAGCAGTCACTGCAGGGCCATCAGGAGGAGCTCCTGGTCGTGCTCTGGGATTTGGGATGTAATGCAGTTTCATGGCAAACATCCCTGCTTGGGGAAGGTCAGTTTCCTCGGCCTCAGGGGCAGAGGGAAGCGAGCTTACCCGTAGTTTAGATGGCTTACGTCTTTGATAAGACCAATCCTACCAAATATACCAATAATCAATACTTGGACTTGCAGTATCTTCGAAAATGATCCTTCGAAATGTTAACTTATGGGGCTTAAAAGTTCCTTTGCGGGGGGGAGGGGCAAATATCCATAGGTCCTCCCCCTCGAGTTCGAGTTAGGAATGGCCATTCCTCCTGACACAACCCAATCAGTCTTGTCTTTTGTAAAGTCTGTGCCCCATAAATCTTACTCCAATTTTCTAAAACCTCAGCAAGGGGCGTCCCCCTTTCAATGCTGGGTGTAGTTCCCGTTTCTTAAATTTCTTTTCCTCTTACCAAATCTTTAGCAAGTTTAAACACAAGAGTACTCCCAGTATTGTCTGGAATCACCCGTGTCCAAGTCTCTTAGGTGAACGCACCTATTTTTGTTATGCCAGCAATGAGCGTTGGTCACGGGTTTGTCCAGAGAATTAGCTGGTGCTCCTTCCTCTTGCGTCCTAGGGTCCCATCTGGGTCGCCATCTGTTAGAGGGTATGAGAAATGGACCAGACGTGAGTTGCCCTAGGTTTGCTTTCTTGCAGCGCTGGATGCACGGGGGAATCAGCTCCGCCCAACGTGCACGCAGGTGATTACCAACGCACAGGTTATATAGACTCAAAACATACATATTCACCATTTTTCTCAAAAAAAGGCAGCCCTATGAGAATCATTTCTTGGAATTCATTTACGTAGTCTCCTCCCCGTCACGCATGCTCAGTGATTTGAGTCGGTGGCCCTCAAGGGGTCTCTGGTGGTCGCCAGTGGTCGCGCAGCCGTGTTTGCTGGATGACCCTCTTCTTGCAGGCACGCGCAGTATCCTCGCCATGGATGCACCTGTCCGTAACAGCTTACTTCATAAGATTAATATTCCCGGGCCTAGTGTCCGGTTGGGTAGGGACTGTACGTGGAACGTAGCAGCATTGTACATTGCCATGGTCAGTTAGCTTCATTACCTGTTACCTTGATTACAAACTAATTATTCCAAGCTAATCATTCTGTAGTTTCTGTCTCACGGCCTCTATGCCACCATTACATTTTCCCCTTTTTGGAAGTTTCCTTCCAGGCCTTGAGTAGCTTTCTGGTTAGCATAAGTTTTCTTAGAGCTAAGCTTCTATATTTTCTACAGTTCCCTCCTTTTGGTTTTTTTTGCATCCCTGCAATTATTTATGTCTCCAAGCTCCTTGCAATTTTGCTATTATACTAGAAAGACAGGTTATAGAACATTGAAAAATCACTGTTATACATGCGATCCCTTGATACCAATAAGCATGATTTTGCAATTGCATTAAAAAAAAAAATAAATTTGCAGGCACAACAAATACTGAGTTCCCTGTTCATCTCCATCCAGAAGGCTCGTTTTCACTGGAATATAAGTTCCAGGTACCGCTAAAACTCTCCCAAATAAAACTTCTGCTGGAGATGCACCCACTGGTTGCCTCGGTGTGTTTCTAATGTCCCAAAGTAGTAAATTTAGCGCTTCTGGCCACTTCAAGCCAGTTTGTTTACAGGTTTGAACTAATTTGGCTTTGATCGTCCTAGTCATCCTTTCTACTTGCCCTGATGATTGTGGGTGATAAGGTGTGCGCAATTGCATCTTGATGTTTCATGAATGCTAAATTTGCACTAAAATTGCGGCAGAGAAATGTGCTCCTCTGTCCGAGTCAATTATTTCAGGAACTCCGTACGTAGGTATTCTCTTTTTCAACAGAGCTTTAACCACCGCTTTTGAGTGGTTCTTTCGAGTTGGGAAAGCCTCCACCCAGCCGTGGAGATATTAGCCTGTGCAGGCTGCCCATGGACGTGCTGGTAGCCGGGGATGGACGCCGGCAACAGCAGGGGGGCTGGGGCCACCGCTGTGCCCTCTGCGCCAGTGCCACCGGATTCCCCAGGCATGGAGCTACTGCCTTGGGTGCCGTTTTCCCTGGACCCCCTGTGCTCCCTCCCCCTCTCACACAGGCACGGAGCCGTTCTGGAGAAACAGCTTTTAATTGACAAAACACAAGAGAAAAGGTCCCATCAAAGCTACTCTAACTCCCCTCCCCCCCTCCCTCCCCCCCCCAAATACACCACCCCTCCTCCCCCATCCCCCACTCCCCCCACCTCCTCCTCATCCCTGCTCGGGCTCTACTTCCCCCCCTGCCACCCCCGTGCTGCCTGCCAGAGCCCTGCACTTGCTGGCCGGCTTTGGCAAGGCGCTCTGCCCCCGCTTCTTGCCCCGCTTCTCGCAGACGGCAGCCTGGGACGGTGGCAGGGCCATCCCCGCAGCCCCCCACGGCTCCTGGGGCTCCATCCCCATGGTGTAGAACTCTTCCATGCTCAGGATGGCGTCGGTGATCTCGGGGACGCTGTAGTCGGGGGTGAGCAGCTCCTCGGGCAGGGAGAGCGAGGCAAAGTGGCAGTGGGGGGTGGCTGTGCCGGTGCCACCAAGCTCCCCAGGCCCAGGGCTGCTGCTGAAAGCATCCTGGCTGACCCCCACCGTGTCCAGGGAGCAACCAAAGAGCCTTAGGGCCTCTTCGAGTGGCACCTCCTCGGACACGGTGAGGTCATCTGCCAGGTCCCCAAGGGCTTGGTTGTTGGGTGCAGCAGAAGGGCAGGAGGGGTCGTAGCTGCCCAGGGGGATGTTGCTGCCCAGCTGTGCCTCCGCAGGGGTTGCTGCGCTGCAGATAGTGAGCTGGGCAGGCTGCTCCTCGGTGTGCCGGTTGCTGGGGATGGACGTTGACAACACCGGGGAGGCAAGGGCCACCGTGCTCTCCTCTCTGCCCATGCCACCATGGTCCCCATGCATCAGGTTACTGCCAGCATCCTCCTGGGTGGCCTCCACCCCGTCCAGGGAGCAACACAAGAGGCTTAGGGCCTCTTTGAGAAGCTCCTCATCGGACACCTCAAGGTCTCCTGCCAGGTCCCCCAGGGCTTGGCTGGGGGAGTCATGGCTGCCCGGGGGGATGTTGGTGTCCGGGTGTGCCCCCGCAGGAGGTGCCGTGCCGCAGGTGTTGGTCTGGGCAGGCTGCCCCTCGATGTGCTGGCAGCCAGGGTTGGACGTCGGCAACACCAGGGGGGCTGGGGCCACCGCTGTGCCCTCTGCGCCGGTGCCACTGGATTCCCCAGGCATGGGGCTGCTGCCAGGAATATCCTGACTGGTCCCCACCGCATCCAAGGAGCGACCAAAGAGCCTTAGGGCCTCTTGGAGAAGCTCCTCCTCAGAGACTTCCAAGTCTCCATCCGGGTCCCCAGGGGCTTGGTGGTGGGGGCCAGCAGTGGGGCTGCGGGGGGTGTCACGGCCCGGGGGGATGTTGGTGCCCGGGTGTGCCCGCGCAGGGGTGGCCGTGCCAGAGCTGTTGATGTGGGCAGGCTGCCCCTGGATGTGCCGGTAGCCAGGGATGGACATCAGCCGTGCTGGGGGGGCTGGGGCCTCCACTCTCCCCTGATAGTTTTGGGGTGTGAGGTGTGTCGGCTGTCCCTGCGGGGTCAGAGGGGCTGCCCAGGCCGGGAGGGTCCTGCAGCCCCTGGGGCCCCCCCACAGGGCAGCACCCGGCAGAGAAGCGGTGCCATGGCTGAGCGTGGAGCTGGCCACGGCAGGCAGGTTGGTGACCGTCCACTCGATGTGGAAGACCCGGGGGTCGAAGAAGCAGCCGCATGGAGCCCTCTGCAGAGCTGTGTGGGTGAGAGGGAGCCGTGCTGGGCCAGGGGGTTGGGGCCCTCCAAGGACAGCCACCGAGCTGGCCCCGATGGCCGCCATCCCCCAGCTCTGTGCTGGGCACGTGGGGAGCTTGTGGCCGGGGTGCTCCGCGCGGGGTGAGCTGCTGTGCCGGTGGGACAGGCTTGCAAAGCAGGGAGGAGACTGGCTTCTAGGAGGTGAAGCGGGAGAGATGGCCCCAAGCATTGGGGAAATTCTCTGGGACTTGGATTTCCTGGGCACGCATCAGCCAGGCGAGAGCAGGGACGCTTGCCTGGGCTTGCTGAAGCCCTGTGCCAAAAGTGCCCTGGGGACAGGGCTGATGGGGATGCTGGGCGTGCGCGGGGGCCGGGGATGGCGAAGGCGGCGGGGTGGCAGAGCAGCCAGGGGTGCAGTACCTGGTGGTGGTAGTGCCTGGGGGCCCTGGGGTGCCACGTGCAGTGAGGGTGGCCAGGCTGCGGGGAAGGGCTGCTGCTGGCGGGGCAGTGGGCACAGGTTGGCTGCGCCTGGAAGAGAGACAGGAGCGATGGCCGGCGGTCACCTCCGCTCTTGCCCCCAAGAGCGTCCCCGGGCTGCAGGGGTCAGGGTGGGTCTGTACCTTGGAGGTAGAAGGTTTGGGGAAGGGCAAAAGTCTGGAGGAGTCGGGGTGCCGGGGGGTCCCGGGGGCCGCGCGGTGGGAGCTGCAGTGGTGGCGGCGCCATGTTGCGTTCTGGCTGTTGGCTGCTAAGGACTCTCTGGCGTCTCCCAGGAGGGAATGTGGGGTGTCCGCGTGTTCCGCCCCGCCCCAACAGCCTCCCCAGCCCCTCCTGCCTGGGGAGGGAAAGGGTTCAGGGGGGGCCTTGCTGCGTTCCCAGAGCTGGCATGTCCTTGGGATTGGTGGGACTTGGTGGGACGAGTGCCACGCCTGGAGTGCTGGCATGGAGGCTGCAGGCTGTTCAGGAGGGGTAGGCAGGGCAGGCGAGGTGGAGGGGTCGCACTCTGTGGAAGGGAGAGGTTGGATGGTAGAGCCCTTCCAGTCAGCAAGGATGTGGTGGAGAGCCTCTGGGTGAGGCTGAGGGGCATGGAAAACAAAGCAGCTGTTGCAGCGGGTGTCTGCTACCGATGGCCCAGCCGGGATGCCCGCACTGCGGAGTTATTTGATAGGCCCTGAGGAGAAATCTCTGGACGAGCAGCCCTTGTCCTGATGGCAGATTTCCCAGACACCACCTGGGAATACCATACTGCTGTGACAAGCAGGTCTTGGAAATTCCTGAAGTTAGTGGGCTGGAACTTCTTTTGTCCCAAGTACTCAGGGAGCCTACTCGGAAAGATGGAGCCTTCCTAGACTTGCTAGTTGTGAATGGGGAAGGGCTCGTTGGTGACGGGATGGCCTTGGCCAGAGTGATCCTGAAATGGTTGAGTTTAAAAGGGTCAGTGTCATGAGAAAATAGGCCGGCAGAGTTGCTACCCTGGAGTTCAAGAGCGCAAAGGTTATGCCCTTCAGGGAGGTACATAGCAGAGTGGCCTGGGAATGTCGGTTGGGAGCCGAGGAAGGGCGTGATTGTCTTGAGGCTTTGAAGGGCCTTGCAGTGAGCCCTGTCCCCGCTGGAAGGGATGCTGGTGGTGTTCAAGACAAAGGCGTTGCAGCCCTTGTCATCTTGTGTGTCCGTCCGTGTGCCCGCCAGCCCGCAAGGTGTGTCCTGCAGGGACGCGTCCTGTCCTGGCTCCCCCGCCAAAGGGCTGCTTCCCCTGGGGAAGGGGATGGGGGAGCTTCCCCCCCACCATTGCCTGCCCCACCAGCGGTGACTCGACCCTGGGGGTGGCATGGTGCCCTTCGAGACTCGCCGGCCCTGATCTGGGGCTCAGCGGGGCTTTTGCACCTCTTGGGTGCCATTTTCCCGGTGCCCCCTGTGCTCCCTCCCCCTCCCACACAGGCACGGAGCAGTTCTGGAGAAACAGCTTTTAATTGATAAAATACAAGAGAAAAGGTCCCATCAAAGCTACTCTGACCCCCCTCCCCCCCGTGAGCTTTTTCACTCCTTCCCAGTTAGACTCCCTTCGGCCTCCAGTGCAGTTACCTGTGGGGATCCCCCTGTCACTCCAGAAATACGGACGGGTTGTGCCCTTTCATAGCCTGATGGCATTAGGGTACACTGTGCACCCGTGTCCACAGGAGCCTTCTACTCTTGTGGGTCTGATGTGTCCGGATCCACACAGTCCGGTAAACCCGGTGGTCCCTTTTCTCCCTGCGGCTGGAGGCAGGGCCCCTCTAATCCTGCCCATCATAGCTGTTCCTCACTTCTTGTTAAAATGACTTAGAAGTCCCTTCAAGAGGATCTTAAGTAAGATCAGCCCTCCACTCGCTCTGGGGAACTGCCCACTGGCAACTGAAGAGGCATTTTTCCTGGAAGAATCCATCTTTGTGATGCTTTTGCCTTGCAGCTCACGTATTCATGCCTGTAGGGTTTTCCATCCGGCGTCCTCATGTCCTGTCCGTGGTCACGCAGGTAAAACCACAGGGTATCTCCTGGTGTGTACCCTCTATATCCTCTCTCTTGAGCAGAGGCACGCTTACTCCTAATAGCTGAGCTACTGTTCCGTACAGGTGGGGAGTAGGACATATCCTCTCTAAATGGCTGGAACTCCCGGGACAGTTTCTCCACGGCCGAGACAAGGCAGGAAGAGAGGCTTTCTTTGTACTGCCGGACTTGGCTAGCCATTTTATCCACTCTTGTCCCCTCTTTCTCTTCCCAGTCCATAACTGCTAATGAGTTTCCATATGACGATGGTGCACTCTCTACAAGCTTCCGCCACGTGGATCACGTGTACTGGATTTCGTCCAGCAGTTCAGCACCTGGTTTGGAGTGGCCCAAATAAACGGTGTTCATAGGAACTCCGCGATGATCGTCTCAGCAGAATCTCCTTCTGGGAACAGTGAAAACCAGTGGCCTCTTATTGAAATGGGTTATTTCTTGGTTTTCTAGGCTTTTTTTTTTAATTTTAGCTTTTGCAAAACTGAGAATTGCAAGTTTCCATGGAGCTCACAAAATGGAAGCCACTTTTTTAGAGCCATAACCTCAGCCCTCTGTACTCTTGGTTACTGCAGAAAAAGCAAAGGTATACAGAGAAATGATCCATTGGCGAGCTGTGTGTTTAATTGACAAATATTATTACTGTCCAAGGAGTTGTATTACAGATTGATCTTTCCTTTTTGAAAAATCAGAGGCTGTGTTTACATTGCCGGGGAGTAAAAAAGTCACCCAAGTGCCTTGGTACCAAGAAGCCACCTCAGCATAGTTGTGGGGTTCTCCTCTGCATAACTTCACCTGCTTCCTAGTAGACACGGTGCTGCCCAAGCTCGGGGGTTTCCAGTGCTCAACCCAGCTTGGCCTGAGCCACATCAGGAGTTTCTACCCTGTGCAGCAAGAATTTCAGAAACTTAGGACAAAGCGTTCTGTCCCTGCTGTTCTGCTCACACATACCTTGGTGTAAGAGAGATTGGTAATTGGCAAGGAAAGAATTCCTTGTTGATTTGAGAAATCTCCAAGTGACCCACAGAGAACCCAGTCATCTGGAGGGTACGTCCCTACTGAGCACGTGGCCCGTGGACTGAGCTGCGAGATAGGGAAGCTCCTGATGTCGGCTTCAAAGCAAGCCTCTTCCATCTGGTTTTGCTCCAGGTGGCTGCTTGGTTGCCATTTGTTTTCAAAAGACACTAGCACTGGGAATTCAGCTTGGGGGCTTGGAGAGGGAGAGAAGAAGCAAGCATGTCTTTCCCAAGGGCAACTGCTTGGTGGAAGGGGAAGGACGCCCCTCTGTAGCAGCGTCAGCGTAGCTTCCGGGTGATGCAAAGCTGAGAGGATCTTCCAAGTCAGTGCTGCAGGAACGTGGCAGTTTGAGGACCGTGTTACAGCTCTTCTTTTGCATATCACTGTTGCTCAGGCAGGGTGAGAGCTTTGGTTTCCATTCCTGTTATCTCCAGGAGGAGACGGCCATGGGAACCACCGCTGCTTATGCAGTTCCGTGCAAAACAAGCCTGTGGCATGAGAAGAAAGATTTGGAAGACTTTTTTACTGCCTTCCAAATGATTTTGCACGCTCAAGTAAAAGAAAATCATCTCAGTTACTGAGACTGAATTAACTTTTTATTTTCCCTCTCCTTCAGGCCCATCCGAGGAAAATGGAGGAACAAATTGTATAGGGGACATTTGGGAGTTGAGGGGGTGTAGGTGTGAGATTTCAAGTAGTTTGTGCGTGGCAATAGTGAGAGAGCCTGTATTGTTCCATTGCATTTAGGGCTAACTGCCTGCTGCTGATCCTCCCTCAGCTCTCTCAGACGCACATCAGTCTGTACAGCCTTAGCACATATGTTGGAGAAAGAACAGAGGGTGCAGAAAATTAGCAGAATGAGCTTTTTTTAACACCTTCATTGTATCATATTACACTGCAGCCTTAAAATCAGGGTTAGCGAGAACGTTTTTCTCCAGCCGCAAGCTTTAAGCAAATACTGATAAGTGATATAAATGAGCAATATCAGGGCAGCAAGTAAGGTCTTTTAAATCTTTTAAATTGTTGTGGGGTTTTTTTCTTTGAATCGCTTTAAGACTTGAGTTACAGTAAGGCAGTTTCTCATCTGCTCTGCCAGTCAGCACAGTAAGCTTATCTGAACATCCCACTATTAGCCCAACTGAGCTACATGAATGTCACATTTGCAGTTGGTGCTTCCATTTCATTGGACTGTTTTACTGTTTTACAGCATAGCTCTGCTCTGAAAATGTTAGAGACTATAGCTAAAGACTGAGAGAAGCTAATGGATGCTGTGTGCTTTTTTCCAACTTAAAGAGCATGGACAAGTTCAGAAATTTTTGATAGAGGTGATATGAAGATGAATTAAGAACATAAATGAATTCAGGTGGAATTTCTCTGTATCTGCTAAAATGCTGCCTTTCTTCTTCTCGTTGAGGTAGAGTCCATTTAGTGGAAGACTGTTCTCTAAGTACTGGAGACCTTGAGCGTGAACGGTATCTTCTGGATGGGGCTGCCCTTGCCCTTGAACGGTGATAACCATCTGACCTTGACCTGCAACGATTGTTACGACTCTTCCCTTCGCCTCTTCTTGGATACGGTGGCGATCGCGAGTGGGAACGAGAGTGGGAACGACTAAATGAGTGAGAGAAGGAGGCAGTGTGGGAGAAGCACTGCAGGGAGACTTGGACCTTAAAGAAACCCAAACAAACCGAGGAAAACAATAGAGGAAGTTAATTCAAACCAGTCCCTGGGCTGGGAAAGAAGGCCTAAATCTTGGGGGACCTCAAGTCTGGTGGCCTCCTGGAGAAGAAACAATTACCGTGAGAGATTTGGTGCTTCTAGAGAGCAGCGCCTGCCTGGAGTCTGGTCCTCAAAAACCTTTGCAGAAAGGTATGTTGTGAAGGAGCACCAAAATAGCTTGCTAGTGACTCACACCAAGGAACTCACTCGGGGGGAAGACTGCTGCCCCTGCCCGGTTTTGGTTGGGAGGTGTCTGCAGGAATGGTGGGCTGGCTGGTGTCAGGTGTTTCAAAGGTGCTATGCGGCCACAGCACCCCTTTGCATGGCAGAAGGTGACATGGTAACTTTTGGTAGACTGATGATAGGGGTGAGACAGACCAGCTGTTGGATGCATATTTGGCCTTTCCCAGGTCTAGAGCAGCAGCAGCAGCAGCAGCAGCAAGCTGTAAGGCATGACAGCTTGGGAACGACTGCTCTGAGTTCTGCGTCAGGTTTTGCCACCAGGAGCATCTCATGACACTTGTCTCACCCCTGCCTGAGCATCCAGGGCCACCTTGGCCCCAAGTGTCACTGAATGGACAGGCAGCCTTGTGCCGGGTACCGCTGCAAGGCTGGGAAGTGGCAGTAACTCCTGCCCCTAGTCCTGCCCCAAATTCAGCCTCATGGCTATTCCCTGTCTCTCGCAGGTCCTTTGCAATCTACAGCACATGGGCAAGCAGCCTGAAGCACAACGCCCGACGCACAAAGCCTGGCTGTCTTCCTGCCGCCACTGGAGTCCCTTCCTGCGAGTGAGCTGCTCGCCCTCTTCTTTCTCTGCTCTGGATCTGCCACCACGAACTGAAGGGCCACTGGAGCTGGGGGGTCTACAGCCCTGATTTACCATTCCAGAGGTAAGGAGAGAAAGTGACCGTCCAAGGGTTTCATGGGGATGGGATAGCAGAGCTAAAGATACAAACAGATTTCCTCTGATTTCCAATATAACCTACAAGTAATCCACAGAACAGAAGATCATCCTTTCACCTTTGGCTAATAAGAAAGCCTTGTCACCTTCTGATCATCTGCTGCCATTTTTTCCCCCTTTTCTCCTGGCAAAACTTGTCAAATTCGCTTTCCTCTAAACTGTTCGTGGTTTTGGTCAATCTGTTTGCTCTGAGGAATCTGTTTCATGGACAAACTCTAACCAGTCCTGCTCAGCATGAACTTGCAGAGTGCAGCCTGGAAACTGGTGACAACCCACTGACTTCAGTGCTAGAAAACTATTTTCTTGGACTTCACGCTTTTCATATGCAGCAGTAAAGTAAGAAAGTAGAAATTCCTGAGCTGGCTGTAGCATTGTTGTTGCTCAAGCATGTACTGCACATGGTAATGCACCTTTCTTGGATTTTGGTTGTTCAGATGAGGCGCCTCCAGCCTTTCTCTTTCTCCTTGGCACAGCTGAATTTCTCCTGTCAAAAGGAACAGGACTGTATTGAGGGAGGAGGTTGAATGTCTTCTCAAATGCTTCTTCCAACTGTGCTAAGCTAAAGGGCAGGCAAAGCCAATCCAATTAAATGTAACTCCATTTCTGTAGAAAAAAAAATAATATCTTGTTTAGGAGAGTGTGTGCCTATATACATTCCTGTCTCCCTAATGTAGAGAGAGAGGGAAAGAGATAAGCGCGCACACATGGTAAACATCATACTGTGAACCCAAGTTTGGGAGGAGAATGTACACTCCAGCTTCTGCATTTGTAACTCAGTACAAATTGATTAGTTGCGTATATTAAAATTAGAAAAAATACAGAAATGGGTTTCACGCTGAGGACATTTAGCTCTGTTTGCTGCACAGATTGGTACAGGAGATGTGTCTCCTCTGTGAGGGGAAGGAAAACAAGACCATAAAACCCATAAATAAAGCAACCAATAACATGGTTTGTAAAGCCTCACATGAAAGTCCTACCACTGGAATGGAACCATTCAAAAAGAATGGAACAATTCAAAGCAGAGGAATCACAGAGTCACAGAACGGTAGGGGTTAAAAGGGATCTCTGGAGATCATCTGGTCCAGCCTGCCCTGGGAGAGCAGGATCACCTAGAGCAGGTTGCACAGGATAAGAAACATCACTATTGCTCCTGTTTGATATTTTTTGGCATGGCATTACTTGGTAGTAGTGTTTGACCTGGAAGCCTTGAGAAGGCCTAAGATGAGGGAAAAGACCACCAGTGGTTCGGTGGCATCTGCCACGTCACAAAAGTCATGCTTATGAGCATGACCTTTCCGATGCCAAAATTATCAGCTTAGCCTTTCCATTTTCCTGCAGGCTATTTGAAATATGGTGAATGATACTTGAAGATGCATTAAGAGTGGTTTTTAATATTGAACCAAATTAATTCAGAATCCTCGTTTTGCTTTGAGACAGATGAGTGAACCTACTCAGGACCCCACTGGAGTTAAGGGATCTCGTGCACTGCACTTTGCAGGAAGAGGGCCGCAACTTGCTCTCTTCCTGCCGTCACACATTCTCATGATTTCTTCATGCAAGGATTTGGGGGAATACACACGGCTCCTCCTTTCCACCAGCTGCCTGAGAACTTCACCTCAGCGGAGGGGAGTTGTACCTTTTCTGCCGGAACCTGAAATTCTCAACTTTCCAGGTGAGTAATTCTTTCCTTTTGGGTTTGTCCCACTGCAGGGCCATCGGACACACCCCCGCCCCCGCCCCAAGATATCATCAATGTCTTGGTACGTTTTAACTCTCCCCTCGGGGATGATTTCTGATAGTGCTGGGGCCAGGGCGTGATGTGCCAAGGTAGGCGAATGCCCATATCCTTGTGGCAAAGGAGTAAAGGTCTATTGTGTACCTTCCTGCGTGAATGCAAATCTATCTCGGTCGCCTTCCTGTGGAAGAACCATGAAAAACATCTCTGTTACATCAGTGGGGGCTAAAATGTTGTGGGACTGTTCCTGTATGGTGACAATCAGTTGGGCTGTATTAGGCACGGCCGCTGTCAGGGGACCAATGCCTGCGTTTAAGGGCCAATAATCGATGGTTAGCCGCCACTTCCCGTTTGGTTTGCAAACTGGCCACACTGGAGAGTTATCAGGGGAGTGAGTTTGAATAATTACCCCCTGTTCCTGCAGCTCTTTGATCATGGGAGCGATTCCATCTGTAAAAGAAATGTACCAGACGTGAGTTGCCCTAGGTTTGCTTTCTTGCAGCGCTGGATGCACGGGGGAATCAGCTCCGCCCAACGTGCACGCAGGTGATTACCAACGCACAGGTTATATAGACTCAAAACATACATATTCACCATTTTTCTCAAAAAAAGGCAGCCCTATGAGAATCATTTCTTGGAATCCATTTCCATATTCTCTTCCCCGTCACGCATGCTCAGTGATTTGAGTCGGTGGTCCTCAAGGGGTCTCTGGTGGTCGTCAGTGGTCTTGCACCCGTGTTTGCTGGATGACCCTCTTCTTGCAGGCATGCGCAGTATCCTTGCTGTGGATGCACCTGGCCATAACGACTTACTTCATAAGATTAATATCTCCGAACCTATTGTTCAGTTTGGTAGGGACTGTATGTGGAACGTAGGAGCATTGTACCTTGCCATGGTCAGTTAGCTTCATTACCTATTACCTTGGTTACAAACTAATTATCTCAACCTGATCCTATAGTTTCTGTGTCACGGCCCCTATCCCACAGTTACAGTCCTGTTGGCAAGAGTCAGCTGGAAGCAAGGGACATGGTCTCAGCAGCCCCACAAGAACTGGATGCTGTTGTCCTTCTCTCGCACCAAGCAGCATCCCTCTCTCCTGCCCACATCTCTGCGTGTCCCTCCTGACCTGCTGAGGATCAGCACCACCCTGCACCTTCATCTCCAAGGTGGGAACAAGGAGCAGATCTTCTCTGTCCACCTAACCTTTTTCTCTTTAGCCTGGGAAGGACCTGAAACGATCCTATGTTTAGGCATGTCCACCAGCAGTGGAAGATCAGTGCTGAGCAGAGCCGCCGCAGCTGCCTTGCCGTGCCGCTCAGAGGCAACCTTCCTTCCTGCTCCCATTCCCCAGCATCAACTTGGCCTTCGGGCAGCTTTCAAAGCTCACAGGCAGGCAACGCCGAGCCATGGGAACGCCCCGCTCCTACTTTCTCCCTAATATTTCCACAGTGAGTAAATCTCCATCCTTTTAGGGCTCTCAAATCTATTATGTTTACATTTGCAGTGGATTCCCTGGCCCTGTTATTAACGAAAACCTCCAGGAAAGCTCCTCAAATACAGCTTTGACTTTCTGCCCAGGACCTGTGGACAAGGGGAAAAAAAAAATAAAAAAATAAGGCAACATTAATAAAGCAGGAGGTTTCTGTTAAGTCTGAGGGACTGGACACTCTGGCTTTCTTGGATGCTGAAATCCTCTAGTGCGAGCTAAATCTCATACACTTCATTTTCCCAATCTCTCCTTCAATATATTTTAAGAGAACATTGCTAGTAGCAGAGTAAATAATGCCCTAACTGCAAACGTGGGGTCTGCAGGGTGGTGTGGGGTCAGCCTATGGGCTGTGGCATTCTCCACTGTGCTCTGCTTGTGGTCTCAGCCCTCACTCCGTAATCAGGGGGTTGAGCTTGAAGAGGTTTTAATTAGCCGCGAATACAAATAACAAGCAATTCCTTGGAGGCTGGGGAAGGAAGTGGGTGAGCTAACGTTATGGAGATGTGCACTGAGTCACAAAATAGGCAAATCAACGAGCTCTGTAACCAACACCACTATATTCCTCACCCCCTGGCTTTTTAACGAGTAAGATTGGGGTGTTAAATTCTGATTCGCATTATACGAGCAACCCATATTCTCTAAAGTTGAGTATTAACCTTTTTAATCCTTTTTGGCCTCTATTTTCAATGGGTATTATTTTTGTCTTACCGGATTTGTTCCAGGTCTAAGGATAATTCTTACGGGTTCCGCTCTTCTGGATCTACCCGGGACCTCATTAGCCCATACCAAAGGTGTCGCTGCATTCTTCACCTCCTCGGGAATTCCTTTGTTAGTCTTCGGTTGTTCCTGCAACATCAAAACTCTTGCCTCGATGGCTTGAGATTCAGGGATTAATAATTGAACTTCCCCATCTTTAAAGGTGATCTGCATTTCGAATTTACTCCATAGGTGCCGTCCCAAGAGTGGTATAGGACATTCAGGCATATATAAAAATTGGGGAGTTACCCATTGTTTTCCGAGCTTAACATTTAAAGGATGGGAAAAGGCACGCTGTTCCGCTTTCCCTGTGGCACTCACAACGTTTACTGTATCATCGCTCAGTTGTCTTTGATAAGTATTTAACAGAATAAGTCACCCCAGTATCTACAAGAAAATCTATTTTCCATTTCCCCAGCTCTACTGTAGCCAGGGGTTCTGCTGGGGAGGTTTCCCCCGGTCCCCTTCAGGACTTAGTTCAGGGGAACTGACGTGGAAAGGGAGCTGCTTCTTGATCGTACGGTGCCTCCTCCAGAACCTCTGCACTGACAGGAATAGGACCCCTAAAACGGTCCTTACTCTTTCCAATGTCCCAGTTCTTTCCAATAGGCACACTGATGATCTCCTAAGGTATCCCTGGTTTTTTGTGCTGGAGGGGCCTCGCCTCTCCCCCCATAGTATTGCCGTCCTCCCCTGAAGTTGCTGTTTGCTGACGCTCCCTGCAGTGCAGCTCTCAGGTTACCCTCTCTTTCCCTGTCTCTCCGTGCCTGTCTCCGCTCTCCTTCGTTTTCTCCTTGCTCTTCTCTAACTTTCTGCTCTTGCTCCCTGTTATCAAAACCCAGCCATGCAACCTCCGACATCTCTCAGTAATTCCAAATCCTCCTCCTCATCACGCCCGCACTTCAAACCCCGTTGCCCCGTACTACAAGCAGAGCAACACCTTCACAGCCTCCCGCTGCCTTTTCCTGCTTTTCTAATGCTGATGCCAGGGGGTCTTGCAGGGTAAACCCACAGTCCTTCAGCCACTCAGGATGATTTCACAGGGTGAAATACACATCAACATAAGGTACCTCATGCCATTTCTTCTCCCTTCTACAAAACAACATCAATTGTAACATTGTCCTTTTATTCCAAATTTTTATTCTTGGGCCATTTTTCCTGATCATCCAATTTATCCATCGGTCACCAGTGATGATAATATTTTATCAGAGTTCTCTTATCTGTTACACCTCCCGGTGAACCTTCTGTTTCTTGCCAGTGTCTCAGTATGCATCCTAATGGACTCTTCTTCAAGATTCATCCTCTCTGATCGCTTCTCATTTTACTCCTTTAAATGTCTATCTTGCCAACCACGAACAATCTTTACTATTTCGGTAGCACGCTCCTTCTTTTCCCAAGGGGTCCACACTTTACACTTACTTAGCACACTCTACGGCTGTCCCAGATTGCATTCACAATCTCTGTTTAAACCATAAACATTCAAAAAGAATTATTGGTTTACACTATTTTTCAGGTTGTAAAAGGCAATATTCTGGTTCCCACATTTACCAACAATTCTACTTCAGGGGCTGCACCATTCAGATTTTTAGTTAGTCTTTTAACACGGCAATAAAGGACATCCAAACTTACACGGCAATGCTACTATTAATCTAAGCTAATTACCCACAATATTGGGCCCCCTTTATCAGGTTTCCTCAAACTTTGTGTCTTTTTTCTAGTTCACACCCAAGGACTGTTCCCCTATTTATGGCTTCTCTTATCCCGTTTCTACATTCCAACTCTTTTACTAATTGTTTTCTTTCGTACTGGAGCATGAGAGAGGCGAAGCCTGAGTTTGTGGGGCCTGACTCAAGTGTTGCCAAGTTATACGTTGTGTTTTAAAATTGGTCTAGGCTAATTAGTTTCCCTTATTCATTCCTTTTTGAAAATCAGAGGCTGTGTTTACCTTGCCGTGGAGTAAAAAAGTCACACGAGTGCCTTGGTACCAAGAAGCCACCTCAGCATAGTTGTGGGGTTCTCCTCTGCATAACTTCACCTGCTTCCTAGTAGACACGGTGCTGCCCAAGCTCGGGGGTTTCCAGTGCTCAACCCAGCTTGGCCTGAGCCACATCAGGAGTTTCTACCCTGTGCAGCAAGAATTTCAGAAACTTAGGACAAAGCGTTCCGTCCCTGCTGTTCTGCTCACACATACCTTGGTGTAAGAGAGATTGGTAATTGGCAAGGAAAGAATTCCTTGTTGATTTGAGAAATCTCCAAGTGACCCACAGAGAACCCAGTCATCTGGAGGGTACGTCCCTACTGAGCACGTGGCCCGTGGACTGAGCTGCGAGATAGGGAAGCTCCTGATGTCGGCTTCAAAGCAAGCCTCCTCCATCTGGTTTTGCTCCAGGTGGCTGCTTGGTTGCCATTTGTTTTCAAAAGACACTAGCACTGGGAATTCAGCTTGGGGGCTTGGAGAGGGAGAGAAGAAGCAAGCATGTCTTTCCCAAGGGCAACTGCTTGGTGGAAGGGGAAGGACGCCCCTCTGTAGCAGCGTCAGCGTAGCTTCCGGGTGATGCAAAGCTGAGAGGATCTCCCAAGTCAGTGCTGCAGGAACGTGGCAGTTTGAGGACCGTGTTACAGCTCTTCTTTTGCATATCACTGTTGCTCAGGCAGGGTGAGAGCTTTGGTTTCCATTCCTGTTATCTCCAGGAGGAGACGGCCATGGGAACCACCGCTGCTTATGCAGTTCTGTGCATAACAAGTCTGTGGCATGAGAAGAAAGATTTGGAAGACTTTTTTACTGCCTTCCAAATGATTTTGCACACTCAAGTAAAAGAAAATCATCTCAGTTACTGAGACTGAATTAAGTTTTTATTTTCCCTCTCCTTCAGGCCCATCCGAGGAAAATGGAAGAACAAATTGTATGGGGGACATTTGGGAGTTGAGGGGGTGTAGATGTGAGATGGGGTTTTTTTTCTTTGAATCGCTTTAAGACTTGAGTTACAGTAAGGCAGTTTCTCATCTGCTCTGCCAGTCAGCACAGTAAGCTTATCTGAACACCCCACTATTAGCCCAACTGAGTTACATGAATGTCACATTTGCAGTCGGTGCTTCCATTTCATTGGACTGTTTTACTGTTTTACAGCATAGCTCTGCTCTGAAAATGTTAGAGACTATAGCTAAAGACTGAGAGAAGCTAATGGATGCTGTGTGCTTTTTTCCAACTTGAAGAGCATGGACAAGTTCAGAAATTTTTGATAGAGATGATATGAAGATGAATTAAGAACATAAATGAATTCAGGTGGAATTTCTCTGTATCTGCTAAAATGCTGCCTTTCTTCTTCCCCTTGAGGTAGAGTCCATTTAGTGGAAGACTGTTCTCTAAGTACTGGAGACCTTGAGCGTGAACGGTATCTTCTGGATGGGGGTGCCCTTGCCCTTGAACGGTGATAACCATCTGACCTTGACCTGCAACGATTGTTACGACTCTTCCCTTCGCCTCTTCTTGGATACGGTGGCGATCGCGAGTGGGAACGAGAGTGGGAACGACTAAATGAGTGAGAGCAGGAGGCAGTGCGGGAGAAGCACTGCAGGGAGACTTGGACCTTAAAGAAACCCAAACAAACCGAGGAAAACAATAGAGGAAGTTAATTCAAACCAGTCCCTGGGCTGGGAAAGAAGGCCTAAATCTTGGGGGACCTCAAGTCTGGTGGCCTCCTGGAGAAGAAACAATTACCGTGAGAGATTTGGTGCTTCTAGAGAGCAGCGCCTGCCTGGAGTCTGGTCCTCAAAAACCTTTGCAGAAAGGTATGTTGTGAAGGAGCAGCAAAAGAGCTTGCTAGCGACTCACACCAAAGGAACTCACTCGGGGGGAAGACTGCTGCCCCTGCCCGGTTTTGGTTGGGAGGTGTCTGCAGGAATGGTGGGCTGGCTGGTGTCAGGTGTTTCAAAGGTGCTATGCGGCCACAGCACCCCTTTGCATGGCAGAAGGTGACATGGTAACTTTTGGTAGACTGATGACAGGGGTGAGACAGACCAGCTGTTGGATGCATATTTGGCCTTTCCCAGGTCTAGAGCAGCAGCAGCAGCAGCAGCAGCAAGCTGTAAGGCATGACAGCTTGGGAACGACTGCTCTGAGTTCTGTGTCAGGTTTTGCCACCAGGAGCATCTCATGACACTTGTCTCACCCCTGCCTGAGCATCCAGGGCCACCTTGGCCCCAAGTGTCACTGAATGGACAGGCAGCCTTGTGCCGGGTACCGCTGCAAGGCTGGGAAGTGGCAGTAACTCCTGCCCCTAGTCCTGCCCCAAATTCAGCCTCATGGCTATTCCCTGTCTCTCGCAGGTCCTTTGCAATCTACAGCACATGGGCAAGCAGCCTGAAGCACAACGCCCGACGCACAAAGCCTGGCTGTCTTCCTGCCGCCACTGGAGTCCCTTCCTGCGAGTGAGCTGCTCGCCCTCTTCTTTCTCTGCTCTGGATCTGCCACCACGAACTGAAGGGCCACTGGAGCTGGGGGGTCTACAGCCCTGATTTACCATTCCAGAGGTAAGGAGAGAAAGTGACCGTCCAAGGGTTTCATGGGGATGGGAGAGCAGAGCTAAAGGTAAAAATAGATTTCCTCTGATTTCCAATATAACCTACAAGTAATCCACAGAACAGAAGATCATCCTTTCACCTCTGGCTAATAAGAAAGCCTTGTCACCTTCTGATCATCTGCTGCCATTTTTTCCCCCTTTTCTCCTGGCAAAACTTGTCAAATTCGCTTTCCTCTAAACTGTTCATGGTTTTGGTCAATCTGCTTGCTCTGAGGAATCTATTTCATGGACAAACTCTAACCAGTCCTGCTCAGCATGAAACTCGGGAGTCAAGAGTGCAGCCTGAAAACCGGTGACAACCCACTGACTTCAGTGCTAGAAAACTATTTTCTTGGACTTCACGCTTTTCATATGCAGCAGTAAAGTAAGAAAGTAGAAATTGCTGAGCCGGCCGTAGCATTGTTGTCGCTCAAGCATGTACTGCACATGGTAATGCACCTTTCTTGGATTTTGGTTGTTCAGATGAGGCGCCTCCAGCCTTTCTCTTTCTCCTTGGCACAGCTGAATTTCTCCTGTCAAAAGGAACAGGGCTGTATTGAGGGAGGAGGTTGAATTTCTTCTCAAATGCTTCTTCCAACTGTGCTAAGCTAAAGGGCAGGCAAAGCCAATCCAATTAAATGTAACTCCATTTCTGTAGAAAAAAAAAAAATATCTTGTTTAGGAGAGTGTGTGCCTATATACATTCCTGTCTCCCTAATGTAGAGAGAGAGGGAAAGAGATAAGCGCGCACACATGGTAAACATCATACTGTGAACCCAAGTTTGGGAGGAGAATGTACACTCCAGCTTCTGCATTTGTAACTCAGTACAAATTGATTAGTTGCGTATATGAAAATTAGAAAAAATACAGAAATGGGTTTCACGCTGGGGACATTTAGCTCTGTTTGCTGCACAGATTGGTACAGGAGATGTGTCTCCTCTGTGAGGGGAAGGAAAACAAGACCATAAAACCCATAAATAAAGCAACCAATAACATGGTTTGTAAAGCCTCACATGAAAGTCCTACCACTGGAATGGAACCATTCAAAAAGAATGGAACAATTCAAAGCAGAGGAATCACAGAGTCACAGAATGGTAGGGGTTAAAAGGGATCTCTGGAGATCATCTGGTCCAGCCTGCCCTGGGAGAGCAGGATCCCCTAGAGCAGGTTGCACAGGATAAGAAACATCACTATTGCTCCTGTTTGATATTTTTTGGCATGGCATTACTTGGTAGTAGTGTTTGACCTGGAAGCCTTGAGAAGGCCTAAGATGAGGGAAAAGACCACCAGTGGTTCGGTGGCATCTGCCACATCACAAAAGTCATGCTTATGAGCATGACCTTTCCGATGCCAAAATTATCAGCTTAGCCTTTCCATTTTCCTGCAGGCTATTTGAAATATGGTGAATGATACTTGAAGATGCATTAAGAGTGGTTTTTAATATTGAACCAAATTAATTCAGAATCCTCGTTTTGCTTTGAGACAGATGAGTGAACCTACTCAGGACCCCACTGGAGTTAAGGGATCTCGTGCACTGCACTTTGCAGGAAGAGGGCCGCAACTTGCTCTCTTCCTGCCGTCACACATTCTCATGATTTCTTCATGCAAGGATTTGGGGGAATACACACGGCTCCTCCTTTCCACCATCTGCCTGAGAACTTCACCTCAGCGGAGGGGAGTTGTACCTTTTCTGCCGGAACCTGAAGTTCTCAACTTTCCAGATGAGTAATTATTTTCCTTTTGGGTTTGTCCCACTGCAGGGCCATCGGACACACACCCCCGCCCCCGCCCCAAGATATCATCAATGTCTTGGTACGTTTTAACTCTCCCCTCGGGGATGATTTCTGATAGTGCTGGGGCCAGGGCGTGATGTGCCAAGGTAGGCGAATGCCCATATCCTTGTGGCAAAGGAGTAAAGGTCTATTGTGTACCTTCCTGTGTGAATGCAAATCTATCTCGGTCGCCTTCCTGTAGAGGAACCATGAAAAACATCTCTGTTATATCAGTGGGGGCTAAAATGTTGTGGGACTGTTCCTGTATGGTGACAATCAGTTGGGCTGTATTAGGCACGGCCACAATCAGGGGACCAGTGCCTGCGTTTAAGGGCCAATAATCGATGGTTAGCCGCCACTTCCCGTTTGGTTTGCAAACTGGCCACACTGGAGAGTTATCAGGGGGGTGAGTTTGAATAATTACCCCCTGTTCCTGCACCTCTTTGATCATGGGAGCGATTCCATCTGTAAAAGAAATGTACCAGACGTGAGTTGCCCTGGGTTTGCTTTCTTGCAGCGCTGGATGCACGGGGGAATCAGCTCCGCCCAACGTGCATGCAGGTGATTACCAACGCACAGGTTATATAGACTCAAAACATACATATTCACCATTTTTCTCAAAAAAAGGCAGCCCTATGAGAATCATTTCTTGGAATTCATTTACGTAGTCTCCTCCCCGTCACGCATGCTCAGTGATTTGAGTCGGTGGCCCTCAAGGGGTCTCTGGTGGTCGTCAGTGGTCGCGCAGCCGTGTTTGCTGGATGACCCTCTTCTTGCAGGCACGCGCAGTATCCTCGCCGTGGATGCACCTGTCCGTAACAACTTACTTCATAAGATTAATATTCCCGGGCCTAGTGTCCGGTTGGGTAGGGACAGTACGTGGAACGTAGGAGCATTGTACATTGCCATGGTCACTTAGCTTCATTACCTGTTACCTTGATTACAAACTAATTATTCCAAGCTAATCATTCTGTAGTTTCTGTCTCACGGCCTCTATGCCACCATTACATTTTCCCCTTTTTGGAAGTTTCCTTCCAGGCCTTGAGTAGCTTTCTGGTTAGCATAAGTTTTCTTTGAGCTAAGCTTCTATATTTTCTACAGTTCCCTCCTTTTGGTTTTTTTTTTTTTTGCATCCCTGCAATTATTTATGTCTCCAAGCTCCTTGCAATTTTACTATTATACTAGAAAGACAGGTTATACAACATTGAAAAATCACTGTTATACATACGATCCCTTGATACCAACAAGCATGATTTTGCAATTGCATAAAAAAAAAAATAAATTTCTGCAGGCACAACGAATACTGAGTTCCCTGTTCATCTCCATCCAGAAGGCTCGTTTTCACTGGAATATAAGTTCCAGGTAGTGCTAAAACTCTCCCAAATAAAACTTCTGCTGGAGATGCACCCACTGGTTGCCTCGGTGTGTTTCTAATGTCCCAAAGTAGTAAATTTAGCGCTTCTGGCCACTTCAAGCCAGTTTGTTTACAGGTTTTAACTAATTTGGCTTTGATGGTCCTAGTCATCCTTTCTACTTGCCCTGATGATTGTGGGTGATAAGGTGTGTGCAATTGCATCTTGATGTTTCATGAATGCTAAATTTGCACTAAAATTGCGGCAGAGAAATGTGCTCCTCTGTCCGAGTCAATTATGTCAGGAACTCCGTACGTAGGTATTCTGTATTTCAACAGAGCTTTAAGCACCGCTTTTGAGTGGTTCTTTTGAGTTGGGAAAGCCTCCACCCAGCCCGAAAGCTGATCGACAATCACAAGTAAATAAGCATATCCCATAGCCCTAGGCATCTCCGCGTAGTCAATTTGTAGTTTTTGGCAAGGACGTGTTGCTGGAGGTCGCTTCCCTGCGGGTGCCTTAATTTTCAAAGAGGCATACTCTTTGCACAGTCGACAGCCTTCGCAAACTCTCCTAATAGCAGTGTAAATCCCCGGTGCTGCCCACAGTCTCTGTACTCTCGAGGCTACAGTTTCAGGTCCACCATGGGTTTTCTCATGGTGCCATCGCGCCATCGGTATTAAGTACCTTTTTGGGAGTAATGGTTTCCCCCCTAGAGTCCCTTGTCCATTCTGCCGTTCGGCTGCCAGCTTCTCCCAGAGCTGGCTGTCTTCCTCGGGAAGTTCCTCGTACAGTTTCTGCATGTCTGGTAGTTCCAGGTCGAGTTCTCCGTGATGGGTCAGTGTCATTGCAAAGGTGACTTGTCGGGCTGCTGCTTTTGCAGCCTGGTGCGCGAGCGCATTCCCTTTTGCCAATTGATTCTCTTGGTTGGTGTGTGCTTTAATATCTGTCGCTGCTAGTTGGGATGGTAACTGAAGCGCTTCCAGGAGTTCTTTAATCTGTTGTCCCTGGGCGATCGTTTTACCTGCTGATGTGAGAAATCCCCTTTCTTTCCACAGCATACCTGTAGCATGGCAAACTCCAAACGCATGCTTAGAGTCAGTATACGAATTAACCCGTATTCCGATCGCATATTGTGCAGCTTTCGTGAGGGCGACGGTCTCTGCGCCTCGAGCACCTAAAGTTGGAGGCAAAGGTGCTGCTAACGATACCTTAGTTTCTGCGGTAACAGCAAACCCAGTGCATTTCCATCCTTCTTCACAATAGGAGGAGCCATCGGTAAATAAGTTCATATCTGGGTTATCTAATGGTTGATCTCACAAGTCGTCTCGCGGTTTGCTTGTCATTTGGATTACCTGTTCACAGGCGTGTTCATCTTCTTCTCCATCCGTGGGCAGTGGCATTAAGGTGGCAGGATTCAAGGTATTTCAAGATCTTTCCAATCTGAAATTGTCAGCAAGCAAAAGTAGTAGTTCATATTTATGTGCTCTTTGTGGAGAAAGTGCTTTCTCGGCATATTGTTACAATAATCTTTCCACTTCATGTGGCACACAGAGTGCTAGGAGATGTCCCAAGACTATGTTCCGGCTTTTTCTACTACCTCAGCAGCGGTAGCCACAGCTCTTATGCAAAACGGAGTTCCTCTTGCTGCTGAATCTAATGTGCAAGAATAATAGGCTATAGGTCTTTCATGTGGCCCTAAAGTTTGAACTAAGTCTCCATTTGCTGTTCCTTTGTTTTCTGTGTGTGGTGGGTTGACCCTGGCTGGGGGCCAGGTGCCCACCAGAGCCGCTCTCTCACTCCCCTCGTTCACCAGGCAGGGGAGAAAAAGTATAACAAGAAGCTTCTGGGTCGAGATAAGGACAGGGAGAGATAACTCCCTAGTTATCGTCACGAGCAAAACAGACTGAACTTAGAGAGGAAATTCACCTCATTTGTTACTAAGCGAAACAGAGTAGAGGAATGAGAAATAAAATCAAACCTTAAAACACCTGCCCCCAGCCCTCCCATCTTCCCAGGCTCAACTTCACTCCCGGCTTCAACCTCTGCCCCCCCTCAGCGGCACAGGGGGACGGGGAATGGGGGTTAGGGTCAGTTGATCACGCGTTGTTTCTGCCGCTTCTTCCTCCTCAGGGGGAGGACTCCTCTCATTGTTCCCCTGCTCCAGCATGGAGGAGTCCCTCTCACGGGAGACAGTCCTTCACCAACTGCTCCAACGTGAGTCTCTCCCACGGGGTGCAGACCTTCAGGAGCAGACTGCTCCAGCAGTCCCGACTGGGAGTTATATACAGATGGGAGCAGCTTTGTGAAACAAGGGATCCGGATGTCAGTGTATGCTGTGACCACAGTGGATACTGTTGTAGAAGCAAAAGCTCTGCTACCAAAACCATCAGCCCAGAAAGCAGCATTGATTGCACTAACAAGAGTCTTGGAACAAAGTGAAGGAATATATGGACTGATTCCCGGTCTGCATTTGGAGTATTACATTACCTAATCCCTAACCCTATCATAATGCTAATCCTACCCCTAATCCTCACCCTAAAGATAACAATAATCCTAAACCTAACCCTAAGTCTAACCTCAAACCCCTAACCCTAACCCTAACGATAAGACAGACCTGAACCCTAACCCTAACCATAACCCTATCCCTATCCCTATCCCAAAGCTAACCCTTACCTGAACCCTAATGTAATGCTAATCCTAACCCTGACCGTGAACCTAACATTAACCCTAACAATAACCATAAGCCTGATCCTAACCATAAACCCAACCCTAACCCTGAGCTGAACCCTAACCCTAACTCTAACCCCCAACGTTAACCCCTAACTCCTAATGCTAACTCTAACCCCTAACATTGTCCTAACTGCTAACGCTAACCCTGATCCCTAACCATAACTCTTACTCTAACCCCAATATAATACTACTCCAAACCCTAACTCTGACCTTAAACCTAACCCTAATCCTAACAAAAAATCTAACCCTAATCCAAAACTGAACACTAACCCTAACCCCAAACCATAACCCTTAACCTAACCCTAACCATAACACTAAAAACTTACCTTAACCCTGAACCTCACTCTAACCTCTGACCCAAACATTAACCCCTAACGCTAACACTTCAACCACCCTAACCCTAACCATAAACCAAACCTGAACCCTAAATATAAACCTAACACTAACTCTAACCCTATCCCTAACCCTAACCCTTACCCTTACCCGAATCCTATCATAAGGCTAATCCTAATCCTAACCCTAACCTTAAAACCCTAACCCAAAACACTAATGCTAACCGTAACCCTAACCTTAACCCCAACCCTAACCCAAACCGCATCACTAACTCTAACCCCGAATCTTAACCCTAACTCTAACTCTAACCCTAACCTTAACGCTAACCCCTAACCCTAACCCAAACCACTAACCCTAACTCTAACCCAAACCCCAACTCTAACCCCTAAACCTAACCCCTAATCCTAACCATAACCTCTAACCCTACCCATAACTCTAACTCTAACCCTATCCCTAACCCTAACCCTTACCCTTACCCGAATCCTATCATAAGGCTAATCCTAATCCTAACCCTAACCTTAAAACCCTAACCCAAAACACTAATGCTAACTGTAACCCTAACCTTAACCCCAACCCTAACCCAAACCACATCACTAACTCTAACCCCGAATCTTAACCCTAACTCTAACCCTAACCTTAACTCTAACCTTAACACTAACCCCTAACCCTAACCCAAACCACTAACCCTAACTCTAACCCAAACCCCTAACCCTTAAACCTAACCCCTAATCCTAACCGTAACCTCTAACCCTACCCATAACTATAACTCTAACACAACCCTAACGCTAACCTTAACCCTAATGGCCCTAACCGTAACCCTAACCATAACCAAGCCGTACCCTAACCGTAACCCTAACCATCATCCTAACCTAACCCTAAACCTAACTCTAACCCGAACCCTAATCCTAACCTAACCCTAACCCTAACCCCTAACCCAACCCTAACCCTAACCCAGCTTCTATAACATTCTGCATAGGTGGCCTGATACACAAAAACCAAACTGCAAAGCACTTATTTCTACTCGTGAATGGTGATTATGGGCAATGAGAGTTTAGTCAATGCAGCTGAGGACGGTACGGCTGTGGCCATCTAGGCAGACTTCTGAGCTTTCTCATTTTCTTCCAAGGTAGTTACAGCCATGGGACTTCTCTTTCTGCAGAGCACTGCACACAGAACTAGTGTGCAAGAGTTTGGTTTGTGACCGCTGCTGGCAGCAGATGGAGCGATCTAACGTCCGCTCAGTAGCAGCTGGGTTGCCACATATCCAAGTTGTGGTGATTTGTCAAGGCTTTGGAAGCAGTTGTGCTGAACGAAAGATCTCTCAGGGAATCCTCAGATCTTCATTCATAGCCAATTTCTCTGCAGAGAGTAAACGGCAGCTGGAATGTTCCCGTACACTACTTTTTCAGGCCTGAGATGAGTAAGGGGAAGTTTTCTAAGCTTGCTACTCCCCCCTAAGGGAACTATGGGAGAAACACAGGCGCAGAGTGTTTTATGGGATGCCACGCTGAGGGTCCCTGCAAGTTCGTTGCCTATGTACAGCCAGAAAGTGCTTTGGGCTGTCTACAGGAAATATTTAGGCTTACTTTTGTGTTTTGTTTCGCTTGGTGGTTTTTATTGTACTGGTTCCTTTGGCGGAGGCCAGTAAGGACTTGATGACGTGATTCCAGATCTTTGCAGCTATGGTGTGGCAGTTGGACGTTTGGAGCTCAAGGGAGGCGTTTTCGGCAACGCGACAGTTTGATCAACTTGAGCTGCGTTTCTGTAGAGAGAAGAAATAACACCTTTGCCTGTCCCAACCCACTTGTGCTTTTCTCTCGTAGTTTGCATTGAGCCTGCAGAAATGCTTTTGAAGCCAGGTAGTTAATTGCACTGAGGAACCAGCGTGGGGTCAAATCAACCCCGAGTAAAAAGAAAAAAAGGTTACATTTTCACCCAAAGCTTTTTCTCAGCCTGGTTCTCTCTGAAGCCTCACAAATTCTGGCCTTGAGCACAGAGAGGAAGTGGCAGTGAAGTGGGAGTGCCGGTCAGGAACATTTGCAGCTCTCCTGTGACAATGTTTCTCACGTAAAAATGCTGGCTCTAATTTGGAGGTTTGTATTAAAGCCAAATGTGTGAATAATTCTTTAAGTAATCATTTTATGATGATACAAAATTGGAATCGAGGCAGGAGAAGCCCAGGGAATTGTCTGCAATCCCTCCTGCAGTGACCGCATCAGTCGCCGTGCTTGGGCCAATGCTTCCAGCTTCTTTGTTTGGAGATGAAACCTGGGAAAGTCCCCGCTTCCTCGAGCATGGATCTTCCTGTCCTTGGCACCTGCTGGCTGAACTGGGAAAAACGGGGACAGCGACATCCTTTTAAGCACCAGTTGTTCTGTGGATTAGGTGGCGGCTGTGAGGAGAGGACATGCAGGAGCTGCGTGGGGCCTGGGAGAGCTGAGGAGGTTGTGGGTGCAGCCCTGGGGGCAGAAGAAACAGCTGACACTTTGGTGAAGCAACTCTTCTGTCAGCCAGTTTGCTCTGGGGAAGGTGGGGAACTGGGGCACCCATTGCTGGAGAGCAGAAGGCTTGTTACTGCTGCCGTGCTCCTCGTTTTTGCCACACTACTGAAGCAGGTGCTGGGAGGAGGTAGGGAATGATGTCCTGGCAAAAGAGGGGACCTGCAAGTTGGCAGCCTCTCCCCTTCCTTTGACGTCACCGTATTGTGCTTGAGAGTAGGAGATGTGTCCTTGCGCCCATCACTTGGAGCCTGGTTCTAAGCCCCCGTGTCAGCTTCTCTTCTATATCTGTCATGTTGGAGACTCTTTTCCATAAAAAGCCAATTCCTGGAGTTTGATCATTCTGAAGGCACCACAGCTTCTCTTGCAAAGTCTTTCTTGCCTGTACGGTTAGGGAAATGTGCTAACTGAAGTGCTTTGAGGGGTAGGAAAGCAGAGAGTTGAAAAGCAGAGTTTACATACAATTTAAAAGCCTGATTTTGGAGCTGGCCTGTGACTTTTTGGCTGTTTGGGGATGGAAAGCCAATGCCAGTGAATATGAATCCAAATAGTTGCTCCAGCGTGGGTCCTTTCCACAGGGTGCAGTCCTTCAGGAGCGCACTGCTCTAGTGTGGATCCTGCCAGAAGACCTGCTCCCGTGTGGGCAACTCTCCACGGGGCCACAGGTCGTGCTAGGAGCCTGCTCCAGCCTGGGCTCTCCGTGGGGTCACAGCCTCCTTTGGGGCACATCCGCTTGCTCTGGCGTGGGGTCCTGCACAGGCTGCAGGGTGACTCTGTGCTGCACTGGGGACCTCCATGGGGACAAACCTGTGTCACCACGTTCTGCACCATGGGCTGCAGGGGAATCTCTCCCTCCTCCCCCTCCTTCTTCACTCAGCTTGGTGTCTGCAGAGTTGTTTCTCTCGCGTACTCTCACCCATCTCTCCCAGCTGCTCTTACCCAGCAGATTTTACCCCTTCTTAAAGATGTTGTCCCAGAGGCGCTAATAACGTTGCATCATGGTGGTTGCCTCATGAGGAGCCTGGAGAGTGCCTGCAGGGCCTTTGAGGACATCAGCCCCCAAAGCTGCCTGGGCAGCGAGAGCATCGTGGTGGTCTGGCTCTACAGGAAAGGGCTCCTTATGGGACACTTCCTCTTCCTCCTCCAGGGAGGCCTCCTGTCCTGGCTCCCCTGCCAAAGGGCTGCTTCCCCTGGGGAAGGAGATGGGGGAGCTTCCCCCCCACCATTGCCTGCCCCACCAGCGGTGACTCGACCCTGGGGGTGGCATGGTGCCCTCCGAGACTCGCCGGCCCTGATCTGGGGCTCAGCGGGGCTTTTGCACCTCTTGGGTGCCATTTTCCCGGTGCCCCCTGTGCTCCCTCCCCCTCCCACACAGGCACGGAGCCATTCTGGAGAAACAGCTTTTAATTGACAAAACACAAAAGGAAAGGTCCCATCAAAGCTACTCTAACCCCCCTCCCCCCCTCCCTCCCCCCCCCCAAATACACCACCCCTCCTCCCCCATCCCCCACTCCCCCCACCTCCTCCTCATCCCTGCTCGGGCTCTACTTCCCCCCCTGCCACCCCCGTGCTGCCTGCCAGAGCCCTGCGCTTGCTGGCCGGCTTTGGCAAGGCGCTCTGCCCCCGCTTCTTGCCCCGCTTCTCGCAGACGGCAGCCTGGGACGGTGGCAGGGCCATCCCCGCAGCCCCCCACGACTCCTGGGGCTCCATCCCCATGGTGTAGAACTCTTCCATGCTCAGGATGGCGTCGGTGATCTCGGGGACGCTGTAGTCGGGGGTGAGCAGCTCCTCGGGCAGGGAGAGCGAGGCAAAGTGGCAGTGGGGGGTGGCTGTGCCGGTGCCACCAAGCTCCCCAGGCCCAGGGCTGCTGCTGAAAGCATCCTGGCTGACCCCCACCGTGTCCAGGGAGCAACCAAGGAGCCTTAGGGCCTCTTCGAGTGGCACCTCCTCGGACACGGTGAGGTCATCTGCCAGGTCCCCAAGGGCTTGGTTGTTGGGTGCAGCAGAAGGGCAGGAGGGGTCGTAGCTGCCCAGGGGGATGTTGCTGCCCAGCTGTGCCTCCGCAGTGGTTGCCGTGCCGTCGATAGTGAGCTGGGCAGGCTGCTCCTCGACGTGCTGGTAGGCGGCGCTGGATGTTGGTAACACAGGGGAGGCAAGGGCCACCATGTTGTCTTCTGCGCCTGTGCCACCATGGTCCCCATGCATAGGGCTGCTGCCGGCATCCTCCTGGGTGGCCTCCACCCCGTCCAGGGAGCAACCCAAGAGGCTTAGGGCCTCTTTGAGAAGCTCCTCATCGGACACGTCAAGGTCTCCTGCCAGGTCCCCCAGGGCCTGGCTGGGGGAGTCATGGCTGCCCGGGGGGATGTTGGTGTCCGGGTGTGCCCCCGCAGGAGGTGCCGTGCCGCAGGTGTTGGTCTGGGCAGGCTGCCCCTCGATGTGCTGGCAGCCAGGGTTGGACGTCGGCAATATCAGGGGGGCTGGGGCCACCGCTGTGCCCTCTGCGCCGGTGCCACTGGATTCCCCAGACATGGAGCTACTGCCTTGATTGTCCTGGCTGGCCGCCACCGTGTCCAGGGAGACACCAAAGAGCCTGAGGGCCTCTTGGAGAAGCTCCTCCTCAGAGACTTCCAAGTCTCCATCCGGGTCCCCAGGGGCTTGGTGGTGGATAGTTTTGGGGTGTGAGGTGTGTCGGCTGTCCCTGCGGGGTCAGAGGGGCTGCCCAGGCTGGGAGGGTCCTGCAGCCCCTGGGGCCCCCCCACAGGGCAGCAGCCGGCAGAGAAGCGGTGCCATGGCTGAGCGTGGAGCTGGCCGGGGCAGGCAGGTTGGTGACCGTCCACTCGATGTGGAAGACCCGGGGGTCGAAGAAGCAGCCGCATGGAGCCCTCTGCAGAGCTGTGTGGGTGAGAGGGAGCCGTGCTGGGCCAGGGGGTTGGGGCCCTCCAAGGACAGCCACCGAGCTGGCCCCGATGGCCGCCATCCCCCAGCTCTGTGCTGGGCACGTGGGGAGCTTGTGTCCGGGGTGCTCCGCGCGGGGTGAGCTGCTGTGCTGGTGGGACAGGCTTGCAAAGCAGGGAGGAGACTGGCTTCTAGGAGGTGAAGCGGGAGAGATGGCCCCAAGCATTGGGGAAATTCTCTGGGACTTGGATTTCCTGGGCACGCATCAGCCAGGCGAGAGCAGGGACGCTTGCCTGGGCTTGTTGAAGCCCTGTGCCAAAAGCGCCCTGGGGGCAGGGCTGATGGGGATGCTGGGCGTGCGCAGGGGCCGGGGATGGCGAAGGCGGCGGGGTGGCAGAGCAGCCAGGGGTGCCGTACCTGGTGGTGGTAGTGCCTGGGGGCCCTGGGGTGCCACGTGCAGTGAGGGTGGCCAGGCTGCGGGGAAGGGCTGCTGCTGGCGGGGCAGTGGGCACAGGTTGGCTGCGCCTGGAAGAGAGACAGGAGCGATGGCCGGCGGTCACCTCCGCTCTTGCCCCCAAGAGTGTCCCCGGGCTGCAGGGGTCAGGGTGGGTCTGTACCTTGGAGGTAGAAGGTTTGGGGAAGGGCAAAAGTCTGCAGGAGTCGGGGTGCCGGGGGGTCCCGGGGGCCGCGTGGTGGGAGCCGCAGTGGTGGCGGCGCCATGTTGCGTTCTGGCTGTTGGCTGCTAAGGACTCTCTGGCGTCTCCCAGGAGGGAATGTGGGGTGTCCGCGTGTTCCGCCCCGCCCCAACAGCCTCCCCAGCCCCTCCTGCCTGGGGAGGGAAAGGGTTCAGGGGGGGCCTTGCTGCGTTCCCAGAGCTGGCATGTCCTTGGGATTGGTGGGACTTGGTGGGACGAGTGCCACGCCTGGAGTGCTGGCATGGAGGCTGCAGGCTGTTCAGGAGGGGTAGGCAGGGCAGGCGAGGTGGAGGGGTCGCACTCTGTGGAAGGGAGAGGTTGGATGGTAGAGCCCTTCCAGTCAGCAAGGATGTGGTGGAGAGCCTCTGGGTGAGGCTGAGGGGCATGGAAAACAAAGCAGCTTTTGCAGCGGGTGTCTGCTACCGATGGCCCAGCCGGGATGCCCGCACTGCGGAGTTATTTGATAGGCCCTGAGGAGAAATCTCTGGACGAGCAGCCCTTGTCCTGATGGCAGATTTCGACTTCCCAGACATCCGCTTGTTGTCCAAACAGCGGATTCGTTACGCGGTGTACAATAAGCCAGTTCTCACACACGTAGGAGACATATTGCTTTTTATTCAGGCCTGGGTGCTGGGTGGATTTCCACAAATCAAGCGCACCTAATGCCCGTTCCCTGTCATATTTATACACAAACCTTCCAAATTAGGAGACTCCCAGTTACAACGATTGGTTCATATTTCTTCTGCTAGGATGCAAACTAGAAGGCATGCTCGGTTCTTTTCTCGGCCTTTATCTTTGGGTAGGTGGCATAATTTGGGTAGGGGGCTCGTGGGTCGGTGGTTGCGGAGACCCTGGCCCAAATTACCTTTCCCCTAGTTTCTCAATACTTCTGGCACTCCCCAATGGTTCCTCAGGGTCTGTTGATCAGACTAACGATGTATCGGGGTTATGCTTCTACCTCTTGACAAGCACGTCTTCCTTGACACCTTGTCTGGGTAAATAGGAACTGACATAATGGTAGCACTGGACAATGGCCATCCTCAGGAGTCCCTAGCCGCTATTTACAAAACTCTCTGTGACATCCTGAACGGTGAAAACCTATCTGGAACATTCTTAACCGTGGAACTATGAAAAACAATTTGTAACTTTTTAGCTGCAGATTCAGGATTAACTTTCAACCTCGATGAAGGATATCCTGGTCAGACTCAAAGCACGTGATGAAACTGTGAAAAAATCAAGGTATGGAAGGATTATTCACTGTATTAAATTGTCTTATAAGCAGCGCGCTCTGTTGCCCTGTGGATAGTATCATGTCATCACCGGCACGACTGGTAATTTTCCGTTTCTTTCCTAGTACAAGGATGCATTTATGGAGGCAAATCCAGGGGTGCAGGTGGTGCCCCACAACGAAGCAACCTGTGGAACCCCAGACATCGCTGTTACAAAGAGGAAAAAGCAGGCTCTGCAAAAGAGTTACCAAGCCTGAGGAAAGGGGCCAAAAGTGAAGCAATGCCACAGCATAACTTTGGGATGGCAGGTGAGATTTCCATCCCTGTTCCTCAAAGGGAACAGCCTCGTTTTGTTTGAGGGTGCGGTGTTGGAATCAAAGCGCAAGGCCAGTTTTCTTTACTGCAGACTGCGCTGTAGTGCAAATAGCTTTCGTGTCCCACATGGAGTTGCCAGGTGCGGTGGGTTGACCCTGGCTGGGGGCCAGGTGCCCACCAGAGCCGCTTTATTACTCCCCTCGTTCACCAGACAGGGGAAAAAAGGTATAACAAAAAGCTTCTGGGTCGAGATAAGGACAGGGAGTTTCTTAAGTCTTCTCCCTCCTCTCTCCGGCTGCAAAAGCTCCCTTTCTAACTGGTTTTTTTCCTTCTTAACTGTGGTATCACAGAGGCGCTGATTGGCTTGGCCTTGGCCAGCGGCGGGTCTGTCTTGGAGCTGGCTGGCATTGGCTCTATCAGACACAGGGGAAGCTTCTGGCAGCTTCTCACAGAAGCCACCCCTGTAGGCCCCCCGCTCCCAAAACCTTGCCACGCAAATCCAACACACTGTGCAATAAAGTTTAAAGGGCTTAGAATAGTCTGGAAGCCCCAAAGCTGGAGCTCGCGTTAATGCTCCCTTTAATGCACAAAAGGCTTTTTCTCGTTCAGGACCCCAAGCTATGGGTTCCCCCTCCTCATTTTTCATTGCCTCATTAAGAGGTTTCGCTATGTCACTAAATCCAGGAATCCACGGCCTACAAAATCCCACTTGTCCTAAAAATCCCCTTAATTGTTTCTTTGTTACTGGTCTGGGAATTTCTTGTCTAGCTCTTACCCGTTCTGGATCTACTTCTCTCCCTCCCTGGTTTAAGAATAAACCCCAGATCCTTCTTTACCTGGTGTTGACAGAGTTGCAGTTTGGATAGAGATGCACGGTGACCCTTGTTTGCAAGTTGGCTGCACAGATATTCAATATCCCGCGTACAAGCTTCAGCCCTATGGCTTGCTAGTAACAGATCATCGACATCCTGAATCAAGACAGAACCGCCAGGAAATTTTAAATCTCTTCGATGGTTTCTGAGAACTTGAGAAAAAAATAGTTGGTGAACTAGTGAACCCTTGTGGCAAGTGTGTCCAAGTCAACTGTTTCCCTTGCCAAGTAAAAGCAAAAATGGATTGACTTTCTTCAGCAATGGGTATGCTAAAACCTGCTCCTGTTAAATCCAAACCAGTAGCATATTGTGCCCATACGATACAGGTGTTTGGGTAAGAATGAAACTCGGGTCAGGGACAAGAGGGTGTGGGGAAATTACATGCTCATTTACTGCGCGGAGATCTCGAACAAATCTGTCTTGTGGATCCCCATCCTTATCTAATCGAAGTTTACTTACTGGCAAGATTGGAGTCTTAGATGGACTTTGGCATTCCTTGAGTATTCCTTTTTCTAAGAAAACTGCAATCCGTTTTTGAGTACTCGGAATAGCCTCATCTGCAATCGGGTACTGTTTCATTGATGGAGGTGACCCTCCTTTTGTGTTCATTATTACCGGTTCTGCGGCTAACGATAATCCTATCTCATCACCAGAGCTGCTCCACAGTTCCCGGGGAAGTGCTTCAAGTCCTTTTGGGATTTTAAAAGCCGACCAAATTCCTGCAAAAGATCACGTCCTAGCAAAGACACAGGTGAATCTGGAGGTACCACAAATCTTCCCCATACCCTTTTTTCTGCAATGATCATTGGAAGTGGGGTCGAAATAGATTTTATTTCTTGTCCAACAACCCCTCTTATAAGTACCTTTTCTTTAGAAATCCATGTTTGTGGGAGTGCATCATTCAAAAGGGACAAGGTTGCTCCTGTGTCTACTAAAAATTCAACAAAAAGTCCATTTAGCTTTGCAGTGATCTGTCCGTACTCGTTTACCTTCACTCCTGCATTCGACATCTTCGCAGTCCTTCGGCAAGCATGGAGTTCAGCTTATTATTTTTCTGTTGTGAGAGAGGGCACGGTGGATACGGTGGATTTGATCCTCGTCCAGCACTTCCTGGGCGGAGTGGGCACTCCCGCTGGGCATGTCCTATCTTCCCGCAAGAAAAACACTCTAAAAGGTTGGGATTAGATTGGTTAGGGAAAGGAGGAAAGGGAGCCCTTTCCATCAGTCTTTTTCCCGTCAGTTGTGGCTAAATTCCAGTTGGGGTCCTCAGTGGGCCAGGGATTTAATCCTTGACCTCTCTGAGCAATTTCTCAGTCCTTTTGAAGAATTTTCTCTCGCTCATCCATCTGGAATAGTTCTCTCAGCAAAGTTTTCATGTCACTCCAGTTAGGTGTGTAATCAGTGACTATTCCAGCTAGCATTTGTGCACATCCATCTGCATCATCTCTTAATCTTGGCATTTTACTTTGCCACATGATCAAGTCACCTTGTTTCCAAGGTTTGTGGCGCATCACAGCAGTCACTGCAGGGCCATCAGGAGGAGCTCCTGGTCGTGCTCTGGGATTTGGGATGTAATGCAGTTTCATGGCAAACATCCTGACCTGCTTGGGGAAGGTCAGTTTCCTCGGCCTCAGGGGCAGAGGGAAGCGAGCTTACCCGTAGTTTAGATGGCTTACGTCTTTGATAAGACCAATCCTACCAAATATACCAATAATCAATACTTGGACTTGCAGTATCTTCGAAAATGATCCTTCGAAATGTTAACTTATGGGGCTTAAAAGTTCCTTTGTGGGGGGGAGGGGCAAATATCCATAGGTCCTCCCCCTCGAGTTCGAGTTAGGAATGGCCATTCCTCCTGACACAACCCAATCAGTCTTGTCTTTTGTAAAGTCTGTGCCCCATAAATCTTACTCCAATTTTCTAAAACCTCAGCAAGGGGCGTCCCCCTTTCAATGCTGGGTGTAGTTCCCGTTTCTTAAATTTCTTTTCCTCTTACCAAATCTTTAGCAAGTTTAAACACAAGAGTACTCCCAGTATTGTCTGGAATCACCCGTGTCCAAGTCTCTTAGGTGAACGCACCTATTTTTGTTATGCCAGCAATGAGCGTTGGTCACGGGTTTGTCCAGAGAATTAGCTGGTGCTCCTTCCTCTTGCGTCCTAGGGTCCCATCTGGGTCGCCATCTGTTAGAGGGTATGAGAAATGGACCAGACGTGAGTTGCCCTAGGTTTGCTTTCTTGCAGCGCTGGATGCACGGGGGAATCAGCTCCGCCCAACGTGCACGCAGGTGATTACCAACGCACAGGTTATATAGACTCAAAACATACATATTCACCATTTTTCTCAAAAAAAGGCAGCCCTATGAGAATCATTTCTTGGAATTCATTTACGTAGTCTCCTCCCCGTCACACATGCTCAGTGATTTGAGTCGGTGGCCCTCAAGGGGTCTCTGGTGGTCGCCAGTGGTCGCGCAGCCGTGTTTGCTGGATGACCCTCTTCTTGCAGGCACGCGCAGTATCCTCGCCGTGGATGCACCTGTCCGTAACAACTTACTTCATAAGATTAATATTCCCGGGCCTAGTGTCCGGTTGGGTAGGGACTGTACGTGGAACGTAGGAGCATTGTACATTGCCATGGTCAGTTAGCTTCGTTACCTGTTACCTTGATTACAAACTAATTATTCCAAGCTAATCATTCTGTAGTTTCTGTCTCACGGCCTCTATGCCACCATTACATTTTCCCCTTTTTGGAAGTTTCCTTCCAGGCCTTGAGTAGCTTTCTGGTTAGCATAAGTTTTCTTAGAGCTAAGCTTCTATATTTTCTACAGTTCCCTCCTTTTGGTTTTTTTTTTTTTTGCATCCCTGCAATTATTTATGTCTCCAAGCTCCTTGCAATTTTGCTATTATACTAGAAAGACAGGTTATAGAACATTGAAAAATCAGTTATACATGTGATCCCTTGATACCACCAAGCATGATTTTGCAATTGCATTAAAAAAAAAAATAAATTTGCAGGCACAACACATACTGAGTTACCTGTTCATCTCCATCCAGAAGGCTCGTTTTCACTGGAATATAAGTTCCAGGTACTGCTAAAACTCTCCCAAATAAAACTTCTGCTGGAGATACACCCACTGGTTGCCTCGGTGTGTTTCTAATGTCCCAAAGTAGTAAATTTAGCGCTTCTGGCCACTTCAAGCCAGTTTGTTTACAGGTTTGAACTAATTTGGCTTTGATGGTCCTAGTCATCCTTTCTACTTGCCCTGATGATTGTGGGTGATAAGGTGTGTGCAATTGCATCTTGATGTTTCATGAATGCTAAATTTGCACTAAAATTGCGGCAGAGAAATGTGCTCCTCTGTCCGAGTCAATTATTTCAGGAACTCCGTACGTAGGTATTCTCTTTTTCAACAGAGCTTTAAGCACCGCTTTTGAGTGGTTCTTTCTGAGTTGGGAAAGCCTCCACCCAGCCGTGGAGATATTAGCCTGTGCAGGCTGCCCATGGACGTGCTGGTAGCCGGGGATGGACGCCGGCAACAGCAGGGGGGCTGGGGCCACCGCTGTGCCCTCTGCGCTAGTGCCGCCGGATTCCCCAGGCATGGAGCTACTGCCTTGGGTGCCGTTTTCCCTGGACCCCCTGTGCTCCCTCCCCCTCCCACACAGGCACGGAGCCGTTCTGGAGAAACAGCTTTTAATTGACAAAACACAAGAGAAAAGGTCCCATCAAAGCTACTCTAACTCCCCTCCCCCCCTCCCTCCCCCCCCCCAAATACACCACCCCTCCTCCCCCATCCCCCACTCCCCCCACCTCCTCCTCATCCCTGCTCGGGCTCTACTTCCCCCCCTGCCACCCCCGTGCTGCCTGCCAGAGCCCTGCGCTTGCTGGCCGGCTTTGGCAAGGCACTCTGCCCCCGCTTCTTGCCCCGCTTCTCGCAGATGGCAGCCTGGGACGGTGGCAGGGCCATCCCCGCAGCCCCCCACGGCTCCTGGGGCTCCATCCCCATGGTGTAGAACTCTTCCATGCTCAGGATGGCGTCGGTGATCTCAGGGACGCTGTAGTCGGGGGTGAGCAGCTCCTCGGGCAGGGAGAGCGAGGCAAAGTGGCAGTGGGGGGTGGCTGTGCCGGTGCCACCAAGCTCCCCAGGCCCAGGGCTGCTGCTGAAAGCATCCTGGCTGACCCCCACCGTGTCCAGGGAGCAACCAAAGAGCCTTAGGGCCTCTTCGAGTGGCACCTCCTCGGACACGGTGAGGTCATCTGCCAGGTCCCCAAGGGCTTGGTTGTTGGGTGCAGCAGAAGGGCAGGAGGGGTCGTAGCTGCCCAGGGGGATGTTGCTGCCCAGCTGTGCCTCCGCAGGGGTTGCTGCGCTGCAGATAGTGAGCTGGGCAGGCTGCTCCTCGATGTGCCGGTTGCTGGGGATGGACGTTGAAAACACCGGGGAGGCAAGGGCCACCGTGCTCTCCTCTCTGCCCATGCCACCATGGTCCCCATGCATCAGGTTACTGCCAGCATCCTCCTGGGTGGCCTCCACCCCGTCCAGGGAGCAACACAAGAGGCTTAGGGCCTCTTTGAGAAGCTCCTCATCGGACACCTCAAGGTCTCCTGCCAGGTCCCCCAGGGCTTGGCTGGGGGAGTCATGGCTGCCCGGGGGGATGTTGGTGTCCGGGTGTGCCCCCGCAGGAGGTGCTGTGCCGCAGGTGTTGGTCTGGGCAGGCTGCCCCTTGATGTGCTGGCAGCCAGGGTTGGACGTCGGCAACGCCAGGGGGGCTGGGGCCACCGCTGTGCCCTCTGCGCCGGTGCCACTGGATTCCCCAGGCATGGGGCTGCTGCCAGGAACATCCTGACTGGTCCCCACCACATCCAAGGAGACACCAAAGAGCCTTAGGGCCTCTTGGAGAAGCTCCTCCTCAGAGACTTCCAAGTCTCCATCCGGGTCCCCAGGGGCTTGGTGGTGGGGGCCAGCAGTGGGGCTGCGGGGGGTGTCACGGCCCGGGGGGATGTTGGTGCCCGGGTGTGCCCGCGCAGGGGTGGCCGTGCCAGAGCTGTTGATGTGGGCAGGCTGCCCCTGGATGTGCCGGTAGCCAGGGATGGACGTCGGCAGTGCTGGGGGGGCTGGGGCCTCCGCTCTCCCCTGATAGTTTTGGGGTGTGAGGTGTGTCGGCTGTCCCTGCGGTGTCAGAGGGGCTGCCCAGGCCGGGAGGGTCCTGCAGCCCCTGGGGCCCCCCCACAGGGCAGCACCCGGCAGAGAAGCGGTGCCATGGCGGAGCGTGGAGCTGGCCGGGGCAGGCAGGTTGGTGACCGTCCACTCGATGTGGAAGACCCGGGGGTCGAAGAAGCAGCCGCATGGAGCCCTCTGCAGAGCTGTGTGGGTGAGAGGGAGCCGTGCTGGGCCAGGGGGTTGGGGCCCTCCAAGGACAGCCACCGAGCTGGCCCCGATGGCCGCCATCCCCCAGCTCTGTGCTGGGCACGTGGGGAGCTTGTGTCCGGGGTGCTCCGCGCGGGGTGAGCTGCTGTGCCGGTGGGACAGGCTTGCAAAGCAGGGAGGAGACTGGCTTCTAGGAGGTGAAGCGGGAGAGATGGCCCCAAGCATTGGGGAAATTCTCTGGGACTTGGATTTCCTGGGCACGCATCAGCCAGGCGAGAGCAGGGACGCTTGCCTGGGCTTGCTGAAGCCCTGTGCCAAAAGCGCCCTGGGGACAGGGCTGATGGGGATGCTGGGCGTGCGCGGGGGCCGGGGATGGCGAAGGCGGCGGGGTGGCAGAGCAGCCAGGGGTGCAGTACCTGGTGGTGGTAGTGCCTGGGGGCCCTGGGGTGCCACGTGCAGTGAGGGTGGCCAGGCTGCGGGGAAGGGCTGCTGCTGGCGGGGCAGTGGGCACAGGTTGGCTGCGCCTGGAAGAGAGACAGGAGCGATGGCCGATGGTCACCTCCGCTCTTGCCCCCAAGAGTGTCCCTGGGGTGCAGGGGTCAGGGTGGGTCTGTACCTTGGAGGTAGAAGGTTTGGGGAAGGGCAAAAGTCTGGAGGAGTCGGGGTGCCGGGGGGTCCCGGGGGCCGCGTGGTGGGAGCTGCAGTGGTGGCGGCGCCATGTTGCGTTCTGGCTGTTGGCTGCTAAGGACTCTCTGGCGTCTCCCAGGAGGGAATGTGGGGTGTCCGCGTGTTCCGCCCCGCCCCAACAGCCTCCCCAGCCCCTCCTGCCTGGGGAGGGAAAGGGTTCAGGGGGGGCCTTGCTGCGTTCCCAGAGCTGGCATGTCCTTGGGATTGGTGGGACTTGGTGGGACGAGTGCCACGCCTGGAGTGCTGGCATGGAGGCTGCAGGCTGTTCAGGAGGGGTAGGCAGGGCAGGCGAGGTGGAGGGGTCGCACTCTGTGGAAGGGAGAGGTTGGATGGTAGAGCCCTTCCAGTCAGCAAGGATGTGGTGGAGAGCCTCTGGGTGAGGCTGAGGGGCATGGAAAACAAAGCAGCTGTTGCAGCGGGTGTCTGCTACCGATGGCCCAGCCGGGATGCCCGCATTGCGGAGTTATTTGATAGGCCCTGAGGAGAAATCTCTGGACGAGCAGCCCTTGTCTTGATGGCAGATTTCCCAGACACCACCTGGGAATACCATACTGCTGTGACAAGCAGGTCTTGGAAATTCCTGAAGTTAGTGGGCTGGAACTTCTTTTGTCCCAAGTACTCAGGGAGCCTACTCGGAAAGATGGAGCCTTCCTAGACTTGCTAGTTGTGAATGGGGAAGGGCTCGTTGGTGACGGGATGGCCTTGGCCAGAGTGATCCTGAAATGGTTGAGTTTAAAAGGGTCAGTGTCATGAGAAAATAGGCCGGCAGAGTTGCTACCCTGGAGTTCAAGAGCGCAAAGGTTATGCCCTTCAGGGAGGTACATAGCAGAGTGCCCTGGGAATGTCGGTTGGGAGCCGAGGAAGGGCGTGATTGTCTTGAGGCTTTGAAGGGCCTTGCAGCGAGCCCTGTCCCCGCTGGAAGGGATGCTGGTGGTGTTCAAGACAAAGGCGTTGCAGCCCTTGTCATCTTGTGTGTCCGTCCGTGTGCCCGCCAGCCCACAAGGTGTGTCGTGCAGGGACGCGTCCTGTCCTGGCTCCCCCGCCAAAGGGCTGCTTCCCCTGGGGAAGGAGATGGGGGAGCTTCCCCCCACCATTGCCTGCCCCACCGGCGGTGACTCGACCCTGGGGGTGGCATGGTGCCCTTCGAGACTCGCCGGCCCTGATCTGGGGCTCAGCGGGGCTTTTGCACCTCTTGGGTGCCATTTTCCCGGTGCCCCCTGTGCTCCCTCCCCCTCCCACACAGGCACGGAGCAGTTCTGGAGAAACAGCTTTTAATTGATAAAATACAAGAGAAAAGGTCCCATCAAAGCTACTCTGACCCCCCTCCCCCCCGTGAGCTTTTTCACTCCTTCCCAGTTAGACTCCCTTCGGCCTCTAGTGCAGTTACCTGTGGGGATCCCCCTGTCACTCCAGAAATACGGACGGGTTGTGCCCTTTCATAGCCTGATGGCATTAGGGTACACTGTGCACCCGTGTCCACAGGAGCCTTCTACTCTTGTGGGTCTGATGTGTCCGGATCCACACAGTCCGGTAAACCCGGTGGTCCCTTTTCTCCCTGCGGCTGGAGGCAGGGCCCCTCTAATCCTGCCCATCATAGCTGTTCCTCACTTCTTGTTAAAATGACTTAGAAGTCCCTTCAAGAGGATCTTAAGTAAGATCAGCCCTCCACTCTCTCTGGGGAACTGCCCACTGGCAACTGAAGAGGCATTTTTCCTGGAAGAATCCATCTTTGTGATGCTTTTGCCTTGCAGCTCACGTATTCATGCCTGTAGGGTTTTCCATCCGGCGTCCTCATGTCCTGTCCGTGGTCACGCAGGTAAAACCACAGGGTATCTCCTGGTGTGTACCCTCTATATCCTCTCTCTTGAGCAGAGGCACGCTTACTCCTAATAGCTGAGCTACTGTTCCGTACAGGTGGGGAGTAGGACATATCCTCTCTAAATGGCTGGAACTCCCGGGACAGTTTCTCCACGGCCGAGACAAGGCAGGAAGAGAGGCTTTCTTTGTACTGCCGGACTTGGCTAGCCATTTTATCCACTCTTGTCCCCTCTTTCTCTTCCCAGTCCATAACTGCTAATGAGTTTCCATATGACGATGGTGCACTCTCTACAAGCTTCCGCCACGTGGATCACGTGCACTGGACTTCGTCCAGCAGTTCAGCACCTGGTTTGGAGTGGCCCGAATAAACGGTGTTCATAGGAACTCCGCTATGATCGTCTCAGCAGAATCTCCTTCTGGGAACAGTGAAAACCAGTGGCCTCTTATTGAAATGGGTTATTTCTTGGTTTTCTAGGCTTTTTTTTTAATTTTAGCTTTTGCAAAACTGAGAATTGCAAGTTTCCATGGAGCTCACAAAATGGAAGCCACTTTTTTAGAGCCATAACCTCAGCCCTCTGTACTCTTGGTTACTGCAGAAAAAGCAAAGGTATACAGAGAAATGATCCATTGGTGAGCTGTGTGTTTAATTGACGAATATTATTACTGTCCAAGGAGTTGTATTACAGATTGATCTTTCCTTTCTGAAAAATCAGAGGCTGTGTTTACATTGCCGGGGAGTAAAAAAGTCACCCAAGTGCCTTGGTACCAAGAAGCCACCTCAGCATAGTTGTGGGGTTCTCCTCTGCATAAATTCACCTGCTTCCTAGTAGACACGGTGCTGCCCAAGCTCGGGGGTTTCCAGTGCTCAACCCAGCTTGGCCTGAGCCACATCAGGAGTTTCTACCCTGTGCAGCAAGAATTTCAGAAACTTAGGACAAAGCGTTCTGTCCCTGCTGTTCTGCTCACACATACCTTGGTGTAAGAGAGATTGGTAATTGGCAAGGAAAGAATTCCTTGTTGATTTGAGAAATCTCAAGGTGACCCACAGAGAACCCAGTCATCTGGAGGGTACGTCCCTACTGAGCACGTGGCCCGTGGACTGAGCTGCGAGATAGGGAAGCTCCTGATGTTGGCTTCAAAGCAAGCCTCTTCCATCTGGTTTTGCTCCAGGTGGCTGCTTGGTTGCCATTTGTTTTCAAAAGACACTAGCACTGGGAATTCAGCTTGGGGGCTTGGAGAGGGAGAGAAGAAGCAAGCATGTCTTTCCCAAGGGCAACTGCTTGGTGGAAGGGGAAGGACGCCCCTCTGTAGCAGCGTCAGCGTAGCTTCCGGGTGATGCAAAGCTGAGAGGATCTTCCAAGTCAGTGCTGCAGGAACGTGGCAGTTTGAGGACCGACCGTGTTACAGCTCTTCTTTTGCATATCACTGTTGCTCAGGCAGGGTGAGAGCTTTGGTTTCCATTCCTGTTATCTCCAGGAGGAGACGGCCATGGGAACCACCGCTGCTTATGCAGTTCTGTGCATAACAAGTCTGTGGCATGAGAAGAAAGATTTGGAAGACTTTTTTACTGCCTTCCAAATGATTTTGCACACTCAAGTAAAAGAAAATCATCTCAGTTACTGAGACTGAATTAAGTTTTTATTTTCCCTCTCCTTCAGGCCCATCCGAGGAAAATGGAAGAACAAATTGTATGGGGGACATTTGGGAGTTGAGGGGGTGTAGATGTGAGATGGGGTTTTTTTTCTTTGAATCGCTTTAAGACTTGAGTTACAGTAAGGCAGTTTCTCATCTGCTCTGCCAGTCAGCACAGTAAGCTTATCTGAACATCCCACTATTAGCCCAACTGAGCTACATGAATGTCACATTTGCAGTCGGTGCTTCCATTTCATTGGACTGTTTTACTGTTTTACAGCATAGCTCTGCTCTGAAAATGTTAGAGACTATAGCTAAAGACTGAGAGAAGCTAATGGATGCTGTGTGCTTTTTTCCAACTTGAAGAGCATGGACAAGTTCAGAAATTTTTGATAGAGATGATATGAAGATGAATTAAGAACATAAATGAATTCAGGTGGAATTTCTCTGTATCTGCTAAAATGCTGCCTTTCTTCTTCCCCTTGAGGTAGAGTCCATTTAGTGGAAGACTGTTCTCTAAGTACTGGAGACCTTGAGCGTGAACGGTATCTTCTGGATGGGGGTGCCCTTGCCCTTGAACGGTGATAACCATCTGACCTTGACCTGCAACGATTGTTACGACTCTTCCCTTCGCCTCTTCTTGGATACGGTGGCGATCGCGAGTGGGAACGAGAGTGGGAACGACTAAATGAGTGAGAGCAGGAGGCAGTGCGGGAGAAGCACTGCAGGGAGACTTGGACCTTAAAGAAACCCAAACAAACCGAGGAAAACAATAGAGGAAGTTAATTCAAACCAGTCCCTGGGCTGGGAAAGAAGGCCTAAATCTTGGGGGACCTCAAGTCTGGTGGCCTCCTGGAGAAGAAACAATTACCGTGAGAGATTTGGTGCTTCTAGAGAGCAGCGCCTGCCTGGAGTTTGGTCGTCAAAAACCTTTGCAGAAAGGTATGTTGTGAAGGAGCAGCAAAATAGCTTGCTAGTGACACACACCAAAGGAACTCACTCGGGGGGGAAGACTGCTGCCCCTGCCCGGTTTTGGTTGGGAGGTGTCTGCAGGAATGGTGGGCTGGCTGGTGTCAGGTGTTTCAAAGGTGCTATGTGGCCACAGCACCACTTTGCATGGCAGAAGGTGACGTGGTAACTTTTGGTAGGCTGATGATAGGGGTGAGACAGACCAGCTGTTGGATGCATATTTGGCCTTTCCCAGGTCTAGAGCAGCAGCAGCAGCAGCAGCAGCAAGCTATAAGGCCTGACAGCTTGGGAACGACTGGTCTGAGTTCTGCGTCAGGTTTTGCCACCAGGAGCATCTCATGACACTTGTCTCACCCCTGCCTGAGCATCCAGGGCCACCTTGGCCCCAAGTGTCACTGAATGGACAGGCAGCCTTGTGCCGGGTACCGCTGCAAGGCTGGGAAGTGGCAGTAACTCCTGCCCCTAGTCCTGCCCCAAATTCAGCCTCATGGCTATTCCCTGTCTCTCGCAGGTCCTTTGCAATCTACAGCACATGGGCAAGCAGCCTGAAGCACAACGCCCGACGCACAAAGCCTGGCTGTCTTCCTGCCGCCACTGGAGTCCCTTCCTGCGAGTGAGCTGCTCGCCCTCTTCTTTCTCTGCTCTGGATCTGCCACCACGAACTGAAGGGCCACTGGAGCTGGGGGGTCTACAGCCCTGATTTACCATTCCAGAGGTAAGGAGAGAAAGTGACCGTCCAAGGGTTTCATGGGGATGGGAGAGCAGAGCTAAAGATACAAACAGATTTCCTCTGATTTCCAATATAACCTACAAGTAATCCACAGAACAGAAGATCATCCTTTCACCTCTGGCTAATAAGAAACCCTTGTCACCTTCTGATCATCTGCTGCCATTTTTTCCCCCTTTTCTCCTGGCAAAACTTGTCAAATTCGCTTTCCTCTAAACTGTTCATGGTTTTGGTCAATCTGCTTGCTCTGAGGAATCTATTTCATGGACAAACTCTAACCAGTCCTGCTCAGCATGAAACTCGGGAGTCAAGAGCGCAGCCTGGAAACTGGTGACAACCCACTGACTTCAGTGCTAGAAAATTATTTTCTTGGACTTTACGCTTTTCATATGCAACAGTGTGGTGGGTTGACCCTGGCTGGGGGCCAGGTGCCCACCAGAGCCGCTCTATCACTCCCCTGGTTTACCAAACAGGGGAGAAAAAGTATAACAAAAAGCTTCTGGGTCGAGATAAGGACAGGGAGAGATCACTCACTAATTATCATCATGAGCATAAGAGACTGAACTTAGAGAGGAAATTCATCTAATGTATTACTAAAGGAAACAGAGTAGAGGAATGAGAAATAAAATCAAATCTGAAAACACCTGCCCCCACCCCTCCCATCTTCCCAGGCTCAACTTCACTCCCGGCTTCAACCTCTGCCCCCCCTCAGCGGCACAGGGGGACGGGGAATGGGGGTTAGGGTCAGTTGATCACACGTTGTTTCTGCCGCTTCTTCCTCCTCAGGGGGAGGACTCCTCTCATCGTTCCCCTGCTCCAGCATGGAGGAGTCCCTCTCACGGGAGACAGTCCTTCACCAACTTCTCCAACGTGAGTCTCTCCCACGGGGTGCGGACCTTCAGGAGCAGACTGCTCCAGTGTGGGTCCCCCACGGGGTCACAAGTCCTGCCAGCAAACCTGCTCTGGCGTGGGCTCCTCTCTCCACGGGTCCACAGCTCCTGCCAGGAGCTTGCTCCAGTGTGGGCTTCCCATGGGGCCACAGCCTCCTTCAGGTGCCTCCCCCTGCTCTGGCGTGGGGTCCTCCACGGGCTGCAGGTGGACTCTCTACACCCCCTCATCCTTCCTCCATGGGCTGCAGGGGGACAGCCTGCTTCACCATGGTGTCTGCAGAGTTTCTACATCTTCTCACTCCTCTTTCCGGCTGCAAAAGCTCCCTCTCTAACTGTTTTTTTCCTTTTTAAATATGTTATCACGGAGGTGCTGATGGGCTTGGCCTTGGCCAGTGGTGGGTCCATCTTGGAGCCGGTTGGCATTGGCTCTGTCAGACACAGGGGAAGCTTCTAGCAGCTTCTCACAGAAGCCACCCCTGTAGACCGCCCCCCCCCCCCCCCCCCAGCTACCAAAACCTTCCCATGCAAACCCAACACAAGGGTGCTGGAAGAACTGTGCCCGGCACACTTTGCCCACCTTCCTCTTCACTCTCCCCCTGGATCTTAATGCAGAAGGAGCTTTTGGAAACCAAAATTATCCTGCTCTTCCCAGGGTACGTTCCCAAAGTGTCTTCCTGAAGATAATCCGTCCGCTAGCAGAGCCCTGGCATGGATGTTGCTATTCTGGTCCCTGCAGTAACAGGAACTGTTTGGCATGACTTGTCAGGACCTGCTTCATCCCAGACATGAGATCACAGTCTCATTTTTTATTGATAAATAAATACATTTCTTCCAGGGCTGGAGCCATGATGGAAGCATAACCGAAGGCTTCGTGAGTCTGCCGGCAGCCCGAGACCTCCTTGGTGCTGGGCAGGGGGAGAAGGTGCTGCAGGAGAGGATGGAATGTGTTGTCAGGCCAGACCTCCAGACCTGTCTGGAGGTGTTTGAGATCTTGGGCTCTTCCTCCAGCGCTGGTCTACTTGGGACAGGAACGGGCAGCAGTGCCGCACTGCCAGGCACTGGGACTGTGGTCCCTGTGTGTCCCTTTGCAGTGCCCAGTGCCTGATCAAGGGGAGAGAAAGGGCATTAGAGAAGACTTTAAAGTGTGGGGGATTGTTTTTGATATGAAGGCACCACTAAGGAAAGCTATATCTTTTTTTTTCTCCAAAGAAAAAAAAGGAGAGACTAAATGGGAGCACATCAACACACGCAAACCACGGCCTAGGGCACTGTGCACAAACATCAGCAGGCGTGCCAGGCAAGATGTAAATGAAATGTGGGCCCTGGTTTGCACAGAAAAAACCACAAGTGCAGAAAAGGGGGAGGGGGGGAGAAAAAGAGATACTGGGAAAAGAAAGTGCTACAGAAAAGTCAGGAGACCAGAAGGAAAAAACCAGGAACCAGTACAATAACAGGGAAAAAAACCCCAAAGCAACAAAAAACCCAACAGACTAAGAGAAAGCAAGAGGAAGAGAAGCCATTGCAAAGGATTATTGTTCTCGCCTGTTTTTTTCTTTCTCCATTACCTGAACCTGTCCCCAGGTGACTACAGGATTTCATTAAGTCACTGTGTGACCCCTAGAAGAGTTTTATGGCCCAGAACAGACCCCAGTGGCCATGATGACCCAAAGTCACTGGCCCACTAGCCAACAGATCTGCTGAAGCCCTGCCAGCACAGAGGACCCTGTGTCCACTGCTCTGAGCCCTCCAGGCTGCAGAGCAAGAGCCATCAGAGCTTCAGATGTTGCAGGGTCCTGGATGGGGTTTCCATTCCTCCCCTGGAAGGTGCTGCCCCTTCAGAGCAGAACAGGGTACAGGAGCATCCCTTAAAGCCGAGTTAAACGGCTGTCAGGAGCCCCTGGCTGATTTTGCAATGCAGGGGGCACTCGCACGTCCCCTTCCATGGGCCGAGTGGAGCCCGGACACAGTTACCAAAGTACCAAAGAAGAGAGAGGGAAAGCATTTTCACTGTTACTTTCATTTATTTATTTATTTTTTACTTGTCCAACCTTGAAAAGAACGAACGAGACAGCTAGAAGGGGCCTTAATGCTGAAGGCCAGCACTCCTTCCTGGCAGGCCTGTGGTGGTCTGCCTCTCCAGAGGAGCGGCTGTCTCTTACGTCTTTGCTTGACACACTGCTGTTCTTCGTGTGCCGCCGTGGAGCGTCTGGCTTCCTCTGCAGCCTCCCGTCAGGCAGCCTTCTCGTCTCCAGGCCGAAGAGACCCCGTCTCCAGGCCCCAGGGACCTCGGTGGCCCGCTGAGGGACTTCTCCTGGCGCAGCGGCTGAAGCTGTGACGCCATGTTGTCTTGTCCCCTTTTCTCGGGGCTCAGTGCAGAAGAGATGACACCCCTTCAGAAGGGGTGAGGGGTAGGGCAGAGGACGGGGGACGGGAAGGAAGCCTGCAGGCCGGCCAGGCGCGGAGGGTCAGCCTCCCGGCTAGCGCCGAGCGCGGAGGCAGGGCCGGCGGTAGGGCACTGGCCGGATGACCCTACGGCACCGCGTTGATGGTGGTGTGGAGGGGAGCCCTGGCACGATGTTGTGGTGCCAGGGGAGCCATCCTGGAGGTGGATCCACCTCCATCGGCTCCTCCTCGTCTTCAGGTGGATCCACCTCCATTGGCTCTGCACCATCAGCTACGTGGAAGAGGACCGCGTAGCTGATGGTGCCTCCCCTCTGACGCAGCCTCTTCCTACGCGCCTCCTGCAGCTCCTCCTGTGGGCGCCCACACAGAGGTGAGCGCCCGCTCGCTTCCCATCGTTGAGCCTTCATTCTTCCAACTGGTGGAGAGTCTGAGGACTCGAAAGCTCAGCGAATGTGGGACAAGTGCTGGGGGGCCAGTATTTATAGGGTCCGGAACAGAATGTGGTGAGGTAGCTTGTGACATCAGGAGGCCACTGTGATGGCTATGCAAATCTGCTGCCATTTTTCACTTTCCTCTAAACTGTTCATGGTTTTGGTCAATCTGCTTGCTCTGAGGAATCTATTTCATGGACAAACTCTAACCAGTCCTGCTCAGCATGAAACTCGGGAGTCAAGAGTGCAGCCTGGAAACTGGTGACAACCCACTGACTTCAGTGCTAGAAAACTATTTTCTTGGACTTCACGCTTTTCATATGCAGCAGTAAAGTAAGAAAGTATAAATTCCTGAACTGGCCGTAGCATTGTTGTTGCTCAAGCATGTACTGCACATGATAATGCACCTTTCTTGGATTTTGGTTGTTCAGATGAGGCGCCTCCAGCCTTTCTCTTTCTCCTTGGCACAGCTGAATTTCTCCTGTCAAAAGGAACAGGACTGTATTGAGGGAGGAGGTTGAATTTCTTCTCAGATTTTTCTTCCAACTGTGCTAAGCTAAAGGGCAGGCAAAACCAATCAAATTAAATGTAACTCCATTTCTGTAGAAAAAAAATAATATCTTGTTTAGGAGAGTGTGTGCCTATATCCATTCCTGTCTCCCTAATGTAGAGAGAGAGGGAAAGAGAGAAGTGTGCACACACGGTAAACATCATACTGTGAACCCAAGTTTGGGAGGAGGATGTACACTCCAGCTTCTGCATTTGTAACTCAGTACAAATTGATTAGTTGCGTATATTAAAATTAGAAAAAATACAGAAATTAGGAAAACAAGACCGTAAAACCCATAAATAAAGCAACCAATAACATGGTTTGTAAAGCCTCACATGAAAGTCCTACCACTGGAATGGAACCATTCAAAAAGAATGGAACAATTCAAAGCGGAGGAATCACAGAGTCACAGAACGGTAGGGGTTAAAAGGGATCTCTGGAGATCATCTGGTCCAGCCTGCCCTGGGAGAGCAGGATCACCTAGAGCAGGTTGCACAGGATAAGAAACATCACTATTGCTCCTGTTTGATATTTTTTGGCATGGCATTACTTGGTAGTAGTGTTTGACCTGGAAGCCTTGAGAAGCCCTAAGATGAGGGAAAAGACCACCAGTGGTTCGGTGGCATCTGCCACATCACAAAAGTCATGCTTATGAGCATGACCTTTCCGATGCCAAAATTATCAGCTTAGCCTTTCCATTTTCCTGCAGGCTTTTTGAAATATGGTGAATGATACTTGAAGATGCATTAAGAGTGGTTTTTAATATTGAACGAAATTAATTCAGAATCCTCGTTTTGCTTTGAGACAGATGAGTGAACCTACTCAGGACCCCACTGGAGTTAAGGGATCTCGTGCACTGCACTTTGCAGGAAGAGGGCCGCAACTTGCTCTCTTCCTGCCGTCACACATTCTCATGATTTCTTCATGCAAGGATTTGGGGGAATACACACGGCTCCTCCTTTCCACCATCTGCCTGAGAACTTCACCTCAGCGGAGGGGAGTTGTACCTTTTCTGCCGGAACCTGAAGTTCTCAACTTTCCAGGTGAGTAATTCTTTTCTTTTGGGTTTGTCCCACTGCAGGGCCATCGGACACACCCCTGCCCCCGCCCCAATATATCATCAATGTCTTGGTACATTTTAACTCTCCCCTCGGGGATGATTTCTGATAGTGCTGGGGCCAGGGCGTGATGTGCCAAGGTAGGCGAATGCCCATATCCTTGTGGCAAAGGAGTAAAGGTCTATTGCATACCTTCCCGTGTGAATGCAAATCTATCTCGGTCGCCTTCCTGTGGAGGAGCCATGAAAAACATCTCTGTTATATCAGTGGGGGCTAAAATGTTGTGGGACTGTTCCTGTATGGTGACAATCAGTTGGGCTGTATTAGGCACGGCCGCAATCAGGGGACCAGTGCCTGCGTTTAAGGGCCAATAATCGATGGTTAGCCGCCACTTCCCGTTTGGTTTGCAAACTGGCCACACTGGAGAGTTATCAGGGGAGTGAGTTTGAATAATTACCCCCTGTTCCTGCAGCTCTTTGATCATGGGAGCGATTCCATCTGTAAAAGAAATGTACCAGACGTGAGTTGCCCTAGGTTTGCTTTCTTGCAGCGCTGGATGCACGGGGGAATCAGCTCCGCCCAACGTGCACGCAGGTGATTACCAACGCACAGGTTATATAGACTCAAAACATACATATTCACCATTTTTCTCAAAAAAAGGCAGCCCTATGAGAATCATTTCTTGGAATTCATTTACGTAGTCTCCTCCCCGTCACGCATGCTCAGTGATTTGAGTCGGTGGCCCTCAAGGGGTCTCTGGTGGTCGTCAGTGGTCGCGCAGCCGTGTTTGCTGGATGACCCTCTTCTTGCAGGCACGCGCAGTATCCTCGCTGTGGATGCACCTGTCCGTAACAACTTACTTCATAAGATTAATATTCCCGGGCCTAGTGTCCGGTTGGGTAGGGACTGTACGTGGAACGTAGGAGCATTGTACATTGCCATGGTCAGTTAGCTTCATTACCTGTTACCTTGATTACAAACTAATTATTCCAAGCTAATCATTCTGTAGTTTCTGTCTCACGGCCTCTATGCCACGATTACATTTTCCCCTTTTTGGAAGTTTCCTTCCAGGCCTTGAGTAGCTTTCTGGTTAGCTGTGTTGGGTTTGCGTGGCAGGGTTTTGGTAGCGGGGGGGCTACAGGGGTGGCTTCTGTGAGAAGCTGCTAGAAGCTCCCACTGTGTCTGACAGAGCCAATGCCAGCCGGCTCCAAGACGGGCCCGCCGCTGGCCAAGGCCAAGCCAATCAGCGCCTCTGTGATAACATATTTAAGAAGTAGAAAAACACTTAGAGAGAGAGAGCTTTTGCAGCCGGAGAGAGGAGTGAGAAGATGTAAGAAACTCTGCAGACACCAAGGTCAGTGCAGATGGAGGGGGAGGAGGAGCTCCAGGCGCCGGAGCAGAGATCCCCCTGCAGCCCGTGGTGAAGGCCATGGTGAAGCAGGCTGTCCCCCTGCAGCCCATGGAGGAAGGATGAGGGGGTGTAGCGATTCCACCTGCAGCCCGTGGAGGACCCCACGCCGGAGCAGGTGGAGGCACCTGAAGGAGGCTGCGGCCCGTGGGAAGCCCACGCTGGAGCAAGTTCCTGGCCGGACCGGTGGACCCGTGAAGAGGGGAGCCCACGCCAGAGCAGGTTTGCTGGCAGGACTTGTGACCCCGTGGGGGACCCCACGCTGGAGCAGTTTGCTCCTGAAGGTCTGCACCCCGTGAGAGGGACTCCATGCTGGAGCAGGGGAACGATGAGAGGAGTCCTCCCCCTGAGGATGAAGAAGCGGCAGAAACACCGTGAGATGAACTGACCGTAACCCCCATTCCCCATCCCCCTGTGCCGCTGAGGGGGGGAAGGTTGAAGCCGGGAGTGAAGTTGAGCCCGGGAAGATGGGAGGGGTGGGGGGAAGTGTTTTAAGAGTTGATTTTATTTTCTCATTCCTCTACTCTGTTTTGCCTAGTAATAAATTAGATGAATTCCCTCTCTAAGTTTGGTCTGTTTTGCTCGTGACGATAACTAGTGAGTGATCTCTCCCTGTCCTTATCTCGACCTGCAAGCATTTCATTATGCCTTTTCTCCCCTGTTTAGTGAAAGAGGGGAGTGAGAGAGCGGCTCTGGTGGGCACCTGGCCTCTAGCCAGGCTCAACCCACCACATTAGCATAAGTTTTCTTAGAGCTAAGCTTCTATATTTTCTACAGTTCCCTCCTTTTGGTTTTTTTTTTTTGCATCCCTGCAATTATTTATGTCTCCAAGCTCCTTGCAATTTTGCTATTATACTAGAAAGACAGGTTATACAACATTGAAAAATCACTGTTATACATACGATCCCTTGATACCAAGAAGCATGATTTTGCAATTGCATTAAAAAAAAAAATAAATTTCTGCAGGCACAACGAATACTGAGTTCCCTGTTCATCTCCATCCAGAAGGCTCGTTTTCACTGGAATATAAGTTCCAGGTACCGCTAAAACTCTCCCAAATAAAACTTCTGCTGGAGATGCACTCACTGGTTGCCTCGGTGTGTTTCTAATGTCCCAAAGTAGTAAATTTAGCGCTTCTGGCCACTTCAAGCCAGTTTGTTTACAGGTTTTAACTAATTTGGCTTTGATGGTCCTAGTCATCCTTTCTACTTGCCCTGATGATTGTGGGTGATAAGGTGTGTGCAATTGCATCTTGATGTTTCACGAATGCTAAATTTGCACTAAAATTGGGGCAGAGAAATGTGCTCCTCTGTCCGAGTCAATTATGTCACGAACTCCGTACCTAGGTATTCTCTCTTTCAACAGAGCTTTAACCACTGCTTTTGAGTGGTTCTTTTGAGTTGGGAAAGCCTCCACCCAGCCCGAAAGCTGATCGACAATCACAAGTAAATAAGCATATCCCATAGCCCTAGGCATCTCCGCGTAGTCAATTTGTAGTTTTTGGCAAGGACGTGTTGCTGGAGGTCGCTTCCCTGCTGGTGCCTTAATTTTCAAAGAGGCATACTCTTTGCACAGTCGACAGCCTTCGCAAACTCTCCTAATAGCAGTGTAAATCCCCGGTGCTGCCCACAGTCTCTGTACTCTCGAGGCTACAGTTTCAGGTCCACCATGGGTTTTCTCATGGTGCCATCGCGCCATCGGTATTAAGTACCTTTTTGGGAGTAATGGTTTCCCCCCTAGAGTCCCTTGTCCATTCTGCCGTTCGGCTGCCAGCTTCTCCCAGAGCTGGCTGTCTTCCTCGGGAAGTTCCTCGTACGGTTTCTGCATGTCTGGTAATTCCAGGTCGAGTTCTCCGTGATGGGTCAGTGTCATTGCAAAGGTGACTTGTTGGGCTGCTGCTTTTGCAGCCTGGTGCGCGAGCGCATTCCCTTTTGCCAATTGATTCTCTTGGTTGGTGTGTGCTTTAATATCTGTCGCTGCTAGTTGGGATGGTAACTGAAGCGCTTCCAGGAGTTCTTTAATCTGTTGTCCCTGGGCGATCGTTTTACCTGCTGATGTGAGAAATCCCCTTTCTTTCCACAGCATACCTGTAGCATGGCAAACTCCAAATGCATGCTTAGAGTCAGTATACGAATTAACCCGTATTCCGATCGCATATTGTGCAGCTTTCGTGAGGGCGACGGTCTCTGCGGCTCGAGCACCTAAAGTGAGAGGCAAAGGTGCTGCTAACGATACCTTAGTTTCTGCGGTAACAGCAAACCCAGTACATTTCCATCCTTCTTCACAATAGGAGGAGCCGTCGGTAAATAAGTTCATATCTGGGTTATCTAAAGGTTGATCTCGCAAGTCGTCTCGCGGTTTGCTTGTCATTTGGATTACCTGTTCACAGGCGTGTTCATCTTCTTCTCCATCCGTGGGCAGTGGCATTAAGGTGGCAGGATTCAAGGTATTTCAAGATCTTTCCAATCTGAAATTGTCAGCAAGCAAAAGTAGTAGTTCATATTTATGTGCTCTTTGTGGAGAAAGTGCTTTCTCGGCATATTGTTACAATAATCTTTCCACTTCACGTGGCACACAGAGTGCTAGGAGATGTCCCAAGACTATGTTCCGGCTTTTTTCTACTACCTCAGCAGCGGTAGCCACAGCTCTTATGCAAAACGGAGTTCCTCTTGCTGCTGAATCTAATGTGCAAGAATAATAGGCTATAGGTCTTTCGTGTGGCCCTAAAGTTTGAACTAAGTCTCCATTTGCTGTTCCTTTGTTTTCTGTGTGTGGTGGGTTGACCCTGGCTGGGGGCCAGATGCCCACCAGAGCCGCTCTCTCACTCCCCTCGTTCACCAGGCAGGGGAGAAAAAGTATAACAAGAAGCTTCTGGGTCGAGATAAGGACAGGGAGAGATCACTCGCTAGTTATCGTCACGAGCAAAACAGACTGAACTTAGAGAGGAAATTCACCTCATTTGTTACTAAGCGAAACAGAGTAGAGGAATGAGAAATAAAATCAAACCTTAAAACACCTGCCCCCAGCCCTCCCATCTTCCCGGGCTCAACTTCACTCCCAGCTTCAACCTCTGCCCCCCCTCAGCAGCACAGGGGGACGGGGAATGGGGGTTAGGGTCAGTTCATCACACGTTGTTTCTGCCGCTTCTTCCTCCTCAGGGGGAGGACTCCTCTCATCGTTCCCCTGCTCCAGCATGGAGGAGTCCCTCTCACGGGAGACAGTCCTTCACCAACTGCTCCAACGTGAGTCTCTCCCACGGGGTGCAGACCTGCAGGAGCAGACTGCTCCAGCAGTCCCGACTGGGAGTTATATACAGATGGGAGCAGCTTTGTGAAACAAGGGATCCGGATGTCAGTGTATGCTGTGACCACAGTGGATACTGTTGTAGAAGCAAAAGCTCTGCAACCAAAACCATCAGCCCAGAAAGCAGCATTGATTGCACTAACAAGAGTCTTGGAACAAAGTGAAGGAATATATGGACTGATTCCCGGTCTGCATTTGGAGTATTACATTACCTAACCCCTAACCCTAACCCTAACCCTATCATAATGCTAATCCTACCCCTAATCCTCACCCTAAAGATAACAATAAGCCTAAACCTAACCCTGAGCTGAACCCTAACCCTAAGTCTAACCCCAAACCCCTAACCCTAACCCTAACGATAAGCCGAACCTGAACCCTAACCATAACCCTAACACTAACTCTATCCCTATCCCTATTCCGAAGCTAACCCTTCCCTGAACCCTAATATAATGCTAATCCTAAAACTAAACCTAACCCTGACCGTGAACCTAACATTAAACCTAATAACCATAAGCTTGATCCTAACCATTAACCCAACCCTAACCCTAAACCTAACCATAAGCCAAACCTGAACCCTAAATATAAACCTAGCCCTAACCCTAACCCTAACCCTATCCCTAACCCTAAGCCTAACCCTTACCCTAATCCTACCATAAGACTAATCCTAATCCTAACCCTAACCCAAAACACTAACGCTAACTGTAACCCTAACCCTAACCCCAACCCTAACCCAAACCGCATCACTAACTCTAACCCAAGCCCCAACTCTAACCCCTAAACCTAACCCCTAATCCTAACCGTAACCTCTAACCCTACCCCTAACTCTAACTCTAACACAACCCTAACGCTAACCTTAACCCTAATGGCCCTAACCGTAACCCTAACCATAACCAAACCGTACCCTAACCGTAACCCTAACCATCATCCTAACCTAACCCTAAACCTAACTCTAACCCGAACCCTAATCCTAACCTAACCCTAACCCTTACCCCTAACCCAACCCTAACCCTAACCCAGCTTCTATAACATTCTGCATAGGTGGCCTGATACACAAAAACCAAACTGCAAAGCACTTATTTCTACTCGTGAATGGTGATTATGGGCAATGAGAGTTTAGTCAATGCAGCTGAGGACGGTACGGCTGTGGCCATCTAGGCAGACTTCTGAGCTTTCTCATTTTCTTCCAAGGTAGTTACAGCCATGGGACTTCTCTTTCTGCAGAGCACTGCACACAGAACTAGTGTGCAAGAGTTTGGTTTGTGACCGCTGCTGGCAGCAGATGGAGCGATCTAACATCCGCTCAGTAGCAGCTGGGTTGCCACATATCCAAGTTGTGGTGATTTGTCAAGGCTTTGGAAGCAGTTGTGCTGAACGAAAGATCTCTCAGGGAATCCTCAGATCTTCATTCATAGCCAATTTCTCTGCAGAGAGTAAACGGCAGCTGGAATGTTCCCGTACACTACTTTTTCAGGCCTGAGATGAGTAAGGGGAAGTTTTCTAAGCTTGCTACTCCCCCCTAAGGGAACTATGGGAGAAACACAGGCGCAGAGTGTTTTATGGGATGCCATGCTGAGGGTCCCTGCAAGTTCGTTGCCTATGTACAGCCAGAAAGTGCTTTGGGCTGTCTACAGGAAATATTTAGGCTTACTTTTGTGTTTTGTTTCGCTTGGTGGTTTTTATTGTACTGGTTCCTTTGGCGGAGGCCAGTAAGGACTTGATGACGTGATTCCAGATCTTTGCAGCTATGGTGTGGCAGTTGGACGTTTGGAGCTCAAGGGAGGCGTTTTCGGCAATGCGGCAGTTTGATCAACTTGAGCTGCGTTTCTGTAGAGAGAAGAAATAACACCTTTGCCTGTCCCAACCCACTTGTGCTTTTCTCTCGTAGCTTGCATTGAGCCTGCAGAAATGCTTTTGAAGCCAGGTAGTTAATTGCACTGAGGAACCAGCGTGGGGTCAAATCAACCCCGAGTAAAAAGAAAAAAAGGTTACGTTTTCACCCAAAGCTTTTTCTCAGCCTGGTTCTCTCTGAAGCCTCACAAATTCTGGCCTTGAGCACAGAGAGGAAGTGGCAGTGAAGTGGGAGTGCCGGTCAGGAACATTTGCAGCTCTCCTGTGACAATGTTTCTCACGTAAAAATGCTGGCTCTAATTTGGAGGTTTGTATTAAAGCCAAATGTGTGAATAATTCTTTAAGTAATCATTTTATGATGATACAAAATTGGAATCGAGGCAGGAGAAGCCCAGGGAATTGTCTGCAATCCCTCCTGCAGTGACCGCATCAGCCGCCGTGCTTGGGCCAATGCTTCCAGCCTCTTTGTTTGGAGATTAAACCTGGGAAAGTCCCCGCTTCCTCGAGCATGGATCTTCCTGTCCTTGGCACCTGCTGGCTGAACTGGGAAAAACGGGGACAGCGACATCCTTTTAAGCACCAGTTGTTCTGTGGATTAGGTGGCGGCTGTGAGGAGAGGACATGCAGGAGCTGCGTGGGGCCTGGGAGAGCTGAGGAGGTTGTGGGTGCAGCCCTGGGGGCAGAAGAAACAGCCGACACTTTGGTGAAGCAACTCTTCTGTCAGCCAGTTTGCTCTGGGGAAGGTGGGGAACTGGGGCACCCATTGCTGGAGAGCAGAAGGCTTGTTACTGCTGCCGTGCTCCTCGTTTTTGCCACACTACTGAAGCAGGTGCTGGGAGGAGGTAGGGAATGATGTCCTGGCAAAAGAGGGGACCTGCAAGTTGGCAGCCTCTCCCCTTCCTTTGACGTCACCGTATTGTGCTTGAGAGTAGGAGATGTGTCCTTGCGCCCATCACTTGGAGCCTGGTTCTAAGCCCCCGTGTCAGCTTCTCTTCTATTTCTGTCATGTTGGAGACTCTTTTGCATAAAAAGCCAATTCCTGGAGTTTGATCATTCTGAAGGAATCACAGCTTCTCTTGCAAAGTCTTTCTTGCCTGTACGGTTAGGGAAATGTGCTAACTGAAGTGCTTTGAGGGGTAGGAAAGCAGAGAGTTGAAAAGCAGAGTTTACATACAATTTAAGAGCCTGATTTTGGAGCTGGCCTGTGACTTTTTGGCTGTTTGGGGATGGAAAGCCAATGCCAGTGAATATGAATCCAAATAGTTGCTCCAGCGTGGGTCCTTTCCACAGGGTGCAGTCCTTCCACACTGCTCTAGTGTGGATCCTGCCAGAAGACCTGCTCCCGTGTGGGCAACTCTCCACGGGGCCACAGGTCGTGCTAGGAGCCTGCTCCAGCCTGGGCTCTCCATGGGGTCACAGCCTCCTTTGGGGCACATCCGCTTGCTCTGGCGTGGGGTCCTGCACAGGCTGCAGGGTGACTCTGTGCTGCACTGGGGACCTCCATGGGGACAAACCTGTGTCACCACGTTCTGCACCATGGGCTGCAGGGGAATCTCTCCCTCCTCCCCCTCCTTCTTCACTCAGCTTGGTGTCTGCAGAGTTGTTTCTCTCGCGTACTCTCACCCATCTCTCCCAGCTGCTCTTACCCAGCAGATTTTAGCCCTTCTTAAAGATGTTGTCCCAGAGGCGCTAATAGCATTGCATCATGGTGGTTGCATCATGGTGGAGCCTGGAGAGTGCCTGCAGGGCCTTTGAGGACATCAGCCCCCAAAGCTGCCTGGGCAGCGAGAGCATCGTGGTGGTCCGGCTCTACAGGAAAGGGCTCCTTATGGGAGATTTCCACTTCCTCCTCCAGGGACGCGTCCTGCTGTGACGAGCAGGTCTTGGAAATTCCTGAAGTTAGTGGGCTGGAACTTCTTTTGTCCCAAGTACTCAGGGAGCCTACTCGGAAAGATGGAGCCTTCCTAGACTTGCTAGTTGTGAATGGGGAAGGGCTCGTTGGTGACGGGATGGCCTTGGCCAGAGTGATCCTGAAATGGTTGAGTTTAAAAGGGTCAGTGTCATGAGAAAATAGGCCGGCAGAGTTGCTACCCTGGAGTTCAAGAGCGCAAAGGTTATGCCCTTCAGGGAGGTACATAGCAGAGTGCCCTGGGAATATCGGTTGGGAGCCGAGGAAGGGCGTGATTGTCTTGAGGCTTTGAAGGGCCTTGCAGCGAGCCCTGTCCCCGCTGGAAGGGATGCTGGTGGTGTTCAAGACAAAGGCGTTGCAGCCCTTGTCATCTTGTGTGTCCGTCCGTGTGCCCGCCAGCCCGCAAGGTGTGTCGTGCAGGGACGCGTCCTGTCCTGGCTCCCCCGCCAAAGGGCTGCTTCCCCTGGGGAAGGGGATGGGGGAGCTTCCCCCCCACCATTGCCTGCCCCACCAGCGGTGACTTGACCCTGGGGGTGGCATGGTGCCCTTCGAGACTCGCCGGCCCTGATCTGGGGCTCAGCGGGGCTTTTGCACCTCTTGGGTGCCATTTTCCCGGTGCCCCCTGTGCTCCCTCCCCCTCCCACACAGGCACGGAGCCGTTCTGGAGAAACAGCTTTTAATTGACAAAACACAAAAGGAAAGGTCCCATCAAAGCTACTCTAACCCCCCTCCCCCCCCCCAAATACACCACCCCTCCTCCCCCATCCCCCACTCCCCCCACCTCCTCCTCATCCCTGCTCGGGCTCTACTTCCCCCCCTGCCACCCCCGTGCTGCCTGCCAGAGCCCTGCGCTTGCTGGCCGGCTTTGGCAAGGCGCTCTGCCCCCGCTTCTTGCCCCGCTTCTCGCAGACGGCAGCCTGGGACGGTGGCAGGGCCATCCCCGCAGCCCCCCACGACTCCTGGGGCTCCATCCCCATGGTGTAGAACTCTTCCATGCTCAGGATGGCGTCGGTGATCTCGGGGACGCTGTAGTCGGGGGTGAGCAGCTCCTCGGGCAGGGAGAGCGAGGCAAAGTGGCAGTGGGGGGTGGCTGTGCCGGTGCCACCAAGCTCCCCAGGCCCAGGGCTGCTGCTGAAAACATCCTGGCTGACCCCCACCGTGTCCAGGGAGCAACCAAAGAGCCTTAGGGCCTCTTCGAGTGGCACCTCCTCGGACACGGTGAGGTCATCTGCCAGGTCCCCAAGGGCTTGGTTGTTGGGTGCAGCAGAAGGGCAGGAGGGGTCGTAGCTGCCCAGGGGGATGTTGCTGCCCAGCTGTGCCTCCGCAGTGGTGGCCGTGCCGTCGATAGTGAGCTGGGCAGGCTGCTCCTCGACGTGCTGGTAGGTGGCGCTGGATGTTGGTAACACAGGGGAGGCAAGGGCCACCATGTTCTCTTCTGCGCCTGTGCCACCATGGTCCCCATGCATAGGGCTGCTGCCGGCATCCTCCTGGGTGGCCTCCACCTCATCCAGGGAGCAACCCAAGAGGCTTAGGGCCTCTTTGAGAAGCTCCTCATCGGACACGTCAAGGTCTCCTGCCAGGTCCTCCAGGGCCTGGCTGGGGGAGTCATGGCTGCCCGGGGGGATGTTGGTGTCCGGGTGTGCCCCCACAGGAGGTGCCGTGCCGCAGGTGTTGGTCTGGGCAGGCTGCCCCTCGATGTGCTGGCAGCCAGGGTTGGACGTCGGCAACGCCAGGGGGGCTGGGGCCACCACTCTTCCCTCTGCATGGGTGCCACAGGAGTCCCCAGGCATGGGGCTGCTGCCAGGAACATCCTGACTGGTCCCCACCGCATCCAAGGAGACACCAAAGAGCCTGAGGGCCTCTTGGAGAAGCTCCTCCTCAGAGACTTCCAAGTCTCCATCCGGGTCCCCAGGGGCTTGGTGGTGGGGGCCAGCAGTGGGGCTGCGGGGGGTGTCACGGCCCGGGGGGATGTTGGTGCCCGGGTGTGCCCGCGCAGGGGTGGCCGTGCCAGAGCTGTTGATGTGGGCAGGCTGTGCCTGGATGTGCCGGTAGCCAGGGATGGACGTCGGCAGTGCTGGGGGGGCTGGGGCCTCCGCTCTCCCCTGATAGTTTTGGGGTGTGAGGTGTGTCGGCTGTCCCTGCGGGGTCAGAGGGGCTGCCCAGGCTGGGAGGGTCCTGCAGCCCCTGGGGCCCCCCCACAGGGCAGCAGCCGGCAGAGAAGCGGTGCCATGGCTGAGCGTGGAGCTGGCCGGGGCAGGCAGGTTGGTGACCGTCCACTCGATGTGGAAGACCCGGGGGTCGAAGAAGCAGCCGCATGGAGCCCTCTGCAGAGCTGTGTGGGTGAGAGGGAGCCGTGCTGGGCCAGGGGGTTGGGGCCCTCCAAGGACAGCCACCGAGCTGGCCCCGATGGCCGCCATCCCCCAGCTCTGTGCTGGGCACGTGGGGAGCTTGTGGCCGGGGTGCTCTGCGCGGGGTGAGCTGCTGTGCTGGTGGGACAGGCTTGCAAAGCAGGGAGGAGACTGGCTTCTAGGAGGTGAAGCGGGAGAGATGGCCCCAAGCATTGGGGAAATTCTCTGGGACTTGGATTTCCTGGGCACGCATCAGCCAGGCGAGAGCAGGGACGCTTGCCTGGGCTTGCTGAAGCCCTGTGCCAAAAGTGCCCTGGGGACAGGGCTGATGGGGATGCTGGGCGTGCGCGGGGGCCGGGGATGGCGAAGGCGGCGGGGTGGCAGAGCAGCCAGGGGTGCCGTACCTGGTGGTGGTAGTGCCTGGGGGCCCTGGGGTGCCACGTGCAGTGAGGGTGGCCAGGCTGCGGGGAAGGGCTGCTGCTGGCGGGGCAGTGGGCACAGGTTGGCTGCGCCTGGAAGAGAGACAGGAGCGATGGCCGATGGTCACCTCCGCTCTTGCCCCCAAGAGTGTCCCTGGGGTGCAGGGGTCAGGGTGGGTCTGTACCTTGGAGGTAGAAGGTTTGGGGAAGGGCAAAAGTCTGGAGGAGTCGGGGTGCCGGGGGGTCCCGGGGGCCGCGTGGTGGGAGCTGCAGTGGTGGCGGCGCCATGTTGCGTTCTGGCTGTTGGCTGCTAAGGACTCTCTGGCGTCTCCCAGGAGGGAATGTGGGGTGTCCGCGTGTTCCGCCCCGCCCCAACAGCCTCCCCAGCCCCTCCTGCCTGGGGAGGGAAAGGGTTCAGGGGGGGCCTTGCTGCGTTCCCAGAGCTGGCATGTCCTTGGGATTGGTGGGACTTGGTGGGACGAGTGCCACGCCTGGAGTGCTGGCATGGAGGCTGCAGGCTGTTCAGGAGGGGTAGGCAGGGCAGGCGAGGTGGAGGGGTCGCACTCTGTGGAAGGGAGAGGTTGGATGGTAGAGCCCTTCCAGTCAGCAAGGATGTGGTGGAGAGCCTCTGGGTGAGGCTGAGGGGCATGGAAAACAAAGCAGCTGTTGCAGCGGGTGTCTGCTACCGATGGCCCAGCCGGGATGCCCGCACTGCGGAGTTATTTGATAGGCCCTGAGGAGAAATCTCTGGACGAGCAGCCCTTGTCCTGATGGCAGATTTCCCAGACACCACCTGGGAATACCATACTGCTGTGACAAGCAGGTCTTGGCAATTCCTGAAGTTAGTGGGCTGGAACTTCTTTTGTCCCAAGTACTCAGGGAGCCTACTCGGAAAGATGGAGCCTTCCTAGACTTGCTAGTTGTGAATGGGGAAGGGCTCGTTGGTGACGGGATGGCCTTGGCCAGAGTGATCCTGAAATGGTTGAGTTTAAAAGGGTCAGTGTCATGAGAAAATAGGCCGGCAGAGTTGCTACCCTGGAGTTCAAGAGCGCAAAGGTTATGCCCTTCAGGGAGGTACATAGCAGAGTGGCCTGGGAATGTCGGTTGGGAGCCGAGGAAGGGCGTGATTGTCTTGAGGCTTTGAAGGGCCTTGCAGCGAGCCCTGTCCCCGCTGGAAGGGATGCTGGTGGTGTTCAAGACAAAGGCGTTGCAGCCCTTGTCATCTTGTGTGTCCGTCCGTGTGCCCGCCAGCCCGCAAGGTGTGTCCTGCAGGGACGCGTCCTGTCCTGGCTCCCCCGCCAAAGGGCTGCTTCCCCTGGGGAAGGGGATGGGGGAGCTTCCCCCCCACCATTGCCTGCCCCACCAGCGGTGACTCGACCCTGGGGGTGGCATGGTGCCCTTCGAGACTCGCCGGCCCTGATCTGGGGCTCAGCGGGGCTTTTGCACCTCTTGGGTGCCATTTTCCCGGTGCCCCCTGTGCTCCCTCCCCCTCCCACACAGGCACGGAGCCGTTCTGGAGAAACAGGTTTTAATTGACAAAACACAAAAGGAAAGGTCCCATCAAAGCTACTCTAACCCCCCTCCCCCCCCCCAAATACACCACCCCTCCTCCCCCATCCCCCACTCCCCCCACCTCCTCCTCATCCCTGCTCGGGCTCTACTTCCCCCCCTGCCACCCCCGTGCTGCCTGCCAGAGCCCTGCGCTTGCTGGCCGGCTTTGGCAAGGCGCTCTGCCCCCGCTTCTTGCCCCGCTTCTCGCAGACGGCAGCCTGGGACGGTGGCAGGGCCATCCCCGCAGCCCCCCACGACTCCTGGGGCTCCATCCCCATGGTGTAGAACTCTTCCATGCTCAGGATGGCGTCGGTGATCTCGGGGACGCTGTAGTCGGGGGTGAGCAGCTCCTCGGGCAGGGAGAGCGAGGCAAAGTGGCAGTGGGGGGTGGCTGTGCCGGTGCCACCAAGCTCCCCAGGCCCAGGGCTGCTGCTGAAAACATCCTGGCTGACCCCCACCGTGTCCAGGGAGCAACCAAAGAGCCTTAGGGCCTCTTTGAGTGGCACCTCCTCGGACACGGTGAGGTCATCTGCCAGGTCCCCAAGGGCTTGGTTGTTGGGTGCAGCAGAAGGGCAGGAGGGGTCGTAGCTGCCCAGGGGGATGTTGCTGCCCAGCTGTGCCTCCGCAGTGGTGGCCGTGCCGTCGATAGTGAGCTGGGCAGGCTGCTCCTCGACGTGCTGGTAGGTGGCGCTGGATGTTGGTAACACAGGGGAGGCAAGGGCCACCATGTTCTCTTCTGCGCCTGTGCCACCATGGTCCCCATGCATAGGGCTGCTGCCGGCATCCTCCTGGGTGGCCTCCACCCCATCCAGGGAGCAACCCAAGAGGCTTAGGGCCTCTTTGAGAAGCTCCTCATCGGACACGTCAAGGTCTCCTGCCAGGTCCTCCAGGGCCTGGCTGGGGGAGTCATGGCTGCCCGGGGGGATGTTGGTGTCCGGGTGTGCCCCCACAGGAGGTGCCGTGCCGCAGGTGTTGGTCTGGGCAGGCTGCCCCTCGATGTGCTGGCAGCCAGGGTTGGACGTCGGCAACGCCAGGGGGGCTGGGGCCACCACTCTTCCCTCTGCATGGGTGCCACAGGAGTCCCCAGGCATGGGGCTGCTGCCAGGAACATCCTGACTGGTCCCCACCGCATCCAAGGAGACACCAAAGAGCCTGAGGGCCTCTTGGAGAAGCTCCTCCTCAGAGACTTCCAAGTCTCCATCCGGGTCCCCAGGGGCTTGGTGGTGGGGGCCAGCAGTGGGGCTGCGGGGGGGTGTCACGGCCCGGGGGGATGTTGGTGCCCGGGTGTGCCCGCGCAGGGGTGGCCGTGCCAGAGCTGTTGATGTGGGCAGGCTGTGCCTGGATGTGCCGGTAGCCAGGGATGGACGTCGGCAGTGCTGGGGGGGCTGGGGCCTCCGCTCTCCCCTGATAGTTTTGGGGTGTGAGGTGTGTCGGCTGTCCCTGCGGGGTCAGAGGGGCTGCCCAGGCTGGGAGGGTCCTGCAGCCCCTGGGGCCCCCCCACAGGGCAGCAGCCGGCAGAGAAGCGGTGCCATGGCTGAGCGTGGAGCTGGCCGGGGCAGGCAGGTTGGTGACCGTCCACTCGATGTGGAAGACCCGGGGGTCGAAGAAGCAGCCGCATGGAGCCCTCTGCAGAGCTGTGTGGGTGAGAGGGAGCCGTGCTGGGCCAGGGGGTTGGGGCCCTCCAAGGACAGCCACCGAGCTGGCCCCGATGGCCGCCATCCCCCAGCTCTGTGCTGGGCACGTGGGGAGCTTGTGGCCGGGGTGCTCTGCGCGGGGTGAGCTGCTGTGCTGGTGGGACAGGCTTGCAAAGCAGGGAGGAGACTGGCTTCTAGGAGGTGAAGCGGGAGAGATGGCCCCAAGCATTGGGGAAATTCTCTGGGACTTGGATTTCCTGGGCCCGCATCAGCCAGGCGAGAGCAGGGACGCTTGCCTGGGCTTGCTGAAGCCCTGTGCCAAAAGTGCCCTGGGGACAGGGCTGATGGGGATGCTGGGCGTGCGCGGGGGCCGGGGATGGCGAAGGCGGCGGGGTGGCAGAGCAGCCAGGGGTGCCGTACCTGGTGGTGGTAGTGCCTGGGGGCCCTGGGGTGCCACGTGCAGTGAGGGTGGCCAGGCTGCGGGGAAGGGCTGCTGCTGGCGGGGCAGTGGGCACAGGTTGGCTGCGCCTGGAAGAGAGACAGGAGCGATGGCCGATGGTCACCTCCGCTCTTGCCCCCAAGAGTGTCCCTGGGGTGCAGGGGTCAGGGTGGGTCTGTACCTTGGAGGTAGAAGGTTTGGGGAAGGGCAAAAGTCTGCAGGAGTCGGGGTGCCGGGGGGTCCCGGGGGCCGCGTGGTGGGAGCTGCAGTGGTGGCGGCGCCATGTTGCGTTCTGGCTGTTGGCTGCTAAGGACTCTCTGGCGTCTCCCAGGAGGGAATGTGGGGTGTCCGCGTGTTCCGCCCCGCCCCAACAGCCTCCCCAGCCCCTCCTGCCTGGGGAGGGAAAGGGTTCAGGGGGGGCCTTGCTGCGTTCCCAGAGCTGGCATGTCCTTGGGATTGGTGGGACTTGGTGGGACGAGTGCCACGCCTGGAGTGCTGGCATGGAGGCTGCAGGCTGTTCAGGAGGGGTAGGCAGGGCAGGCGAGGTGGAGGGGTCGCACTCTGTGGAAGGGAGAGGTTGGATGGTAGAGCCCTTCCAGTCAGCAAGGATGTGGTGGAGAGCCTCTGGGTGAGGCTGAGGGGCATGGAAAACAAAGCAGCTGTTGCAGCGGGTGTCTGCTACCGATGGCCCAGCCGGGATGCCCGCACTGCGGAGTTATTTGATAGGCCCTGAGGAGAAATCTCTGGACGAGCAGCCCTTGTCCTGATGGCAGATTTCCCAGACACCACCTGGGAATACCATACTGCTGTGACAAGCAGATCTTGGCAATTCCTGAAGTTAGTGGGCTGGAACTTCTTTTGTCCCAAGTACTCAGGGAGCCTACTCGGAAAGATGGAGCCTTCCTAGACTTGCTAGTTGTGAATGGGGAAGGGCTCGTTGGTGACGGGATGGCCTTGGCCAGAGTGATCCTGAAATGGTTGAGTTTAAAAGGGTCAGTGTCATGAGAAAATAGGCCGGCAGAGTTGCTACCCTGGAGTTCAAGAGCGCAAAGGTTATGCCCTTCAGGGAGGTACATAGCAGAGTGGCCTGGGAATGTCGGTTGGGAGCCGAGGAAGGGCGTGATTGTCTTGAGGCTTTGAAGGGCCTTGCAGCGAGCCCTGTCCCCGCTGGAAGGGATGCTGGTGGTGTTCAAGACAAAGGCGTTGCAGCCCTTGTCATCTTGTGTGTCCGTCCGTGTGCCCGCCAGCCCGCAAGGTGTGTCGTGCAGGGACGCGTCCTGTCCTGGCTCCCCCGCCAAAGGGCTGCTTCCCCTGGGGAAGGGGATGGGGGAGCTTCCCCCCCACCATTGCCTGCCCCACCAGCGGTGACTCGACCCTGGGGGTGGCATGGTGCCCTTCGAGACTCGCCGGCCCTGATCTGGGGCTCAGCGGGGCTTTTGCACCTCTTGGGTGCCATTTTCCCGGTGCCCCCTGTGCTCCCTCCCCCTCCCACACAGGCACGGAGCCGTTCTGGAGAAACAGGTTTTAATTGACAAAACACAAAAGGAAAGGTCCCATCAAAGCTACTCTAACCCCCCTCCCCCCCCCCCAAATACACCACCCCTCCTCCCCCATCCCCCACTCCCCCCACCTCCTCCTCATCCCTGCTCGGGCTCTACTTCCCCCCTGCCACCCCCGTGCTGCCTGCCAGAGCCCTGCGCTTGCTGGCCGGCTTTGGCAAGGCGCTCTGCCCCCGCTTCTTGCCCCGCTTCTCGCAGACGGCAGCCTGGGACGGTGGCAGGGCCATCCCCGCAGCCCCCCCACGACTCCTGGGGCTCCATCCCCATGGTGTAGAACTCTTCCATGCTCAGGATGGCGTCGGTGATCTCGGGGACGCTGTAGTCGGGGGTGAGCAGCTCCTCGGGCAGGGAGAGCGAGGCAAAGTGGCAGTGGGGGGTGGCTGTGCCGGTGCCACCAAGCTCCCCAGGCCCAGGGCTGCTGCTGAAAACATCCTGGCTGACCCCCACCGTGTCCAGGGAGCAACCAAAGAGCCTTAGGGCCTCTTCGAGTGGCACCTCCTCGGACACGGTGAGGTCATCTGCCAGGTCCCCAAGGGCTTGGTTGTTGGGTGCAGCAGAAGGGCAGGAGGGGTCGTAGCTGCCCAGGGGGATGTTGCTGCCCAGCTGTGCCTCCGCAGTGGTGGCCGTGCCGTCGATAGTGAGCTGGGCAGGCTGCTCCTCGACGTGCTGGTAGGTGGCGCTGGATGTTGGTAACACAGGGGAGGCAAGGGCCACCATGTTCTCTTCTGCGCCTGTGCCACCATGGTCCCCATGCATAGGGCTGCTGCCGGCATCCTCCTGGGTGGCCTCCACCTCATCCAGGGAGCAACCCAAGAGGCTTAGGGCCTCTTTGAGAAGCTCCTCATCGGACACGTCAAGGTCTCCTGCCAGGTCCTCCAGGGCCTGGCTGGGGGAGTCATGGCTGCCCGGGGGGATGTTGGTGTCCGGGTGTGCCCCCACAGGAGGTGCCGTGCCGCAGGTGTTGGTCTGGGCAGGCTGCCCCTCGATGTGCTGGCAGCCAGGGTTGGACGTCGGCAACGCCAGGGGGGCTGGGGCCACCACTCTTCCCTCTGCACATGGGTGCCACAGGAGTCCCCAGGCATGGGGCTGCTGCCAGGAACATCCTGACTGGTCCCCACCGCATCCAAGGAGACACCAAAGAGCCTGAGGGCCTCTTGGAGAAGCTCCTCCTCAGAGACTTCCAAGTCTCCATCCGGGTCCCCAGGGGCTTGGTGGTGGGGGCCAGCAGTGGGGCTGCGGGGGTGTCACGGCCCGGGGGGATGTTGGTGCCCGGGTGTGCCCGCGCAGGGGTGGCCGTGCCAGAGCTGTTGATGTGGGCAGGCTGTGCCTGGATGTGCCGGTAGCCAGGGATGGACGTCGGCAGTGCTGGGGGGCTGGGGCCTCCGCTCTCCCCTGATAGTTTTGGGGTGTGAGGTGTGTCGGCTGTCCCTGCGGGGTCAGAGGGGCTGCCCAGGCTGGGAGGGTCCTGCAGCCCCTGGGGCCCCCCCACAGGGCAGCAGCCAGCAGAGAAGCGGTGCCATGGCTGAGCGTGGAGCTGGCCGGGGCAGGCAGGTTGGTGACCGTCCACTCGATGTGGAAGACCCGGGGGTCGAAGAAGCAGCCGCATGGAGCCCTCTGCAGAGCTGTGTGGGTGAGAGGGAGCCGTGCTGGGCCAGGGGGTTGGGCCCTCCAAGGACAGCCACCGAGCTGGCCCGATGGCCGCCATCCCCCAGCTCTGTGCTGGGCACGTGGGCAGCTTGTGGCCAGGGGTGCTCTGCGAGGGGTGAGCTGCTGTGCTGGTGGGACAGGCTTGCAAAGCAGGGAGGAGACTGGCTTCTAGGAGGTGAAGCGGGAGAGATGGCCCCAAGCATTGGGGAAATTCTCTGGGACTTGGATTTCCTGGGCCCGCATCAGCCAGGCGAGAGCAGGGACGCTTGCCTGGGCTTGCTGAAGCCCTGTGCCAAAAGTGCCCTGGGGACAGGGCTGATGGGGATGCTGGGCGTGCGCGGGGGCCGGGGATGGCGAGGCGGCGGGGTGGCAGAGCAGCCAGGGGTGCCGTACCTGGTGGTGGTAGTGCCTGGGGGCCATGGGGTGCCACGTGCAGTGAGGGTGGCCAGGCTGCGGGGAAGGGCTGCTGCTGGCGGGGCAGTGGGCACAGGTTGGCTGCGCCTGGA